>NC_056740.1:462485896-462548276 GCF_019279795.1 Protopterus annectens
TTATATAAAACATCGGGTGTTCATCGCCTTCTACATTCTGTACCAGTGCTGCTCCGATGTTTACTTCAGAGGCATCTGCAAACACTATAAACTGTTTAAAAAAGTCAAGGGCTAATTGAATTTCTGTTCTGTCATTTCTGTCTATTTGACAACTAATAGGACCATAGCCTTAGTCAGGTTAGTGAAGGGGCATGCTACTGTAGCAAAGTTAGGGATAAACTTGCAACAGTAATTAACCAACCCTAAAGAAGCCTTGATCTGTTTTTTAGTAGCAGGTATACGTCAGTGTTGTATGGCTTCTACCTTCTCTGACTGTGATTTTTCCCCCTTTTTATCATGCAGTGAAAGTATCATGCTTGGCCCATGGTCAATCTACAGTTAATGGAGATGCTATTAACCACATTACATGTAACACACTTTGAATGGTTTGGACCTTGGAGAAATTACTTCCCAGTCCTCTATAACAATATCATCAAGGTAAAATACTACAGATGTGAGGCCGCAGAATCTGGTCCAGAAACCTTTAAATATTGCTAGGCTTCAAGAAGGCCAAATGACATAACATTTTTGTGTGAAAATCCACCTGGTATGAAGAATACTGTTTTCTCCTTGGCCTCTAGAGTTAATTGGATTTACCAATAACCCTTGGTCAAGTTCAGAATGAACTATCTCACCCAAATTTGTAACCAGTTCATCTACTCTAGGCATGGGGTAGAAATCAGATTCTGAAGTTATTTAAAGACCTTATAGTCCCATCAAATTTAGTAATTAGTAGGATATGGCTATACACCTGGTGATTTCTTGATGACATTAAGCTTAAGCATCTTCTGTACTGCTTCCTTAAAAGCTTGGCACTGGGAGTCTTTTCATCAGGAATCATCTGAGTGAAATGCTGGCCAGGTAAATCTGATAATCGGTCCCTGTTCTTCAGCACAAACTATTTAACGTTTTATCTCTGAGCTACTGACAGTCTGACTTATCTCAACATCAGGACATGCTGGGTGGGTCTTTAACCCCTTCAGCAAACAGACTCGTACAGATATTTCAGCTTCTCTCCAAGGTTTTAAAACATTTATGTGATATAACTGTTCTGGTTCATCTTACCTGTTTGTATTTCTTTGTAATTCACTTCCACTACATTCTCTGTCACTTCAAAAGGGTCTTGCCACTTGGAAAGAAATTTGTTTTCTATAGAGGGTACAAACACAAGTATTTTTGTTTTCTACAGAGGGTACAAACACAAGTATTTTTTTTCTACAGAGGGTACAAACACAAGTATTTTGTTTTCTACAGAGGGTACAAACACAAGTATTTTGTTTTCTACAGAGGGTACAAACACAAGTATTTTGTTTTCTACAGAGGGTACAAACACAAGTAGTTTTGTTTTCTACAGAGGGTACAAACACAAGTATTTTTTTTTCTACAGAGGGTACAAACAGGTATTTTATTTTCTACAGAGGGTACAAACACAAGTATTTTGTTTTCTACAGAGGGTACAAACACATGTATTTTGTTTTCTACAGAGGGTACAAACACAAGTAGTTTGTTTTCTACAGAGGGTACAAACACCAGTACTTTGTTTTCTACAGAGGGTACAAACACAAGTACTTTTGTCACCTACTTTGAACTCTGTAAGGTGATCATTTCTATTATAAGTTCTCTTTTGAGCTTCTTGTGTTCTGCCCATATGTTCTCTGATCACAAGCATTATTTTTTGCCTGTCCTACAATTCTGTGAGATGTCCTATCTGATTCTTTAAAGAAGTGTTTTCTTCTTCCCAAGCTTCTTTTGCTAAACATAGCACGCCTCAGAGGTGTCTGATTCATAATAGATCAAATGAATTGAAAAAGGTTGAGGTTTTGGATACTTCTATTTCAGCAAACAGAAGGTAAGAAATCAGATGGTTCCAGTTCTTTTCAACATTTTTCCTATAACTTTCTGAAGTATAGATGCCAGATTTTGCTAAATCATAGCCTATCTGATTGGGAGTCATATGCCAGTGTTCTCAACTGCTTTATCTTAAAGAAGTGACATTGTTAATCTATTATTCTAGACATGAATTGGATACCTTGGTCAATACGCATTGTTTGGGAAAGTCCTGCTTGAGGAAACTTTGCCATATAGCCAGTGATTACTAACACCTACTGGTGACCCGTTTTCATAGCATCTTAGTAATTATAAGACAAACAATTTAGAAGATAATTTATGTCTTGCCAATACCCAGCATAATGTTGTATCCCCTTCACAAAAAAAAAAACAGGAAAATCTTACAGTAAATTTGTAGAAACCCATCCAACCATCCAGTTTAATTTGAAGCACACTAGAGTGTCACTTTATTTAACTTGTGGGGGGACTTCACAAGTGGACTTGCTATGTCTACAACTATATTCTCAAATGGCTCTTCTATTATAGGCAAAATTATCAAAAAGTTTCTAAACATTGGAGTAAGTGCTGTACTCTGGCACTCCAGACAGCAGAGAAATGTTCTATTTTTTTCATAAACAGTATACATCCATTTCAAACAGGATGTAGTTCCATCTTCAGGAAAACAGGCCTTTAAACTATTTAGGTGTCTTAATCTTTTCCAACCTTACATGACCACTCAGACATAATTGAGTGCTTACTTCATTATAAAGTTGATAAAGGGCTTTGGTGCCAATCATTGATTCAATATCTGATGTTCTTCATATAGATTGCTGCTGCAGTAGCCTTAGCTATATGGGGGTTTATATTCTGCCAAGAATATAGCAACAAGCCAGCTTCCAAAGCTTCAGGGCACCTTCCACGTACCCAAAGTGACAAGCAACTCGAGATGAGCTGACTAAAAGACACGTTTGGGTGCAAAGCCCTTCAGAGCTTTACTGCTGCTGAAGATTACGTTCCTCTGAGGCTTTGAGGGTCAAGGGTCAGCTTGTGCTTTCCTCTGCTGGGTAGGTAAGTTCTCTTTGAGGGAAAAAAACTTCCATTTTCTTATATTTACTGATATTTTACTACTTTCCTGTTGAGGAAAGTTATTTTAAACCTAGGAATGTTCTGTTTTAATGGACTGGTTTGGGACTGTAATGCATTTTAAACGTAACACTTGTTTTTTTTCTGTCAGTTTTAAAGTAGTATACATTAACTGACAACATATTTTCTGTGGAGAAATTGGGTTTAATTTTCCACTGTGGGTCTGCCATAGTGTTTGAAATTACTTTTTACTGTGGTTTTCTGTCTTAAAAGTAACTTACATTGACTGGTAATTTTACCTGTATTTGCTACTTGTCTTCCAGGGGAAATAGGTTCCATTTTCGGCTTGATCATGGAACAGATTGTAGGTCCCATGGTAGGTACTTCTTCCAGCCACAAAAATAAAAATTAAGCAAACAGCTTTTGACACCACAGAAGCCTAGCACTTTGCCTCTGCTGCAGGTGTGCGGCTCTGCTATGGCCATTTTTTATATCTCAGACCACTCTTCTTTTAACCTGAATCCCTCTGTTGTAACACTTACAGTTACTATGGACCGGGGGGGGTAGCCAAGTCCTCTGTGACTGTTGAGAGTCCACTTAATAGGCAAGGGAGAGTCACTATTGTTGGTCTTGGGAGAAGGTAGAGGGAAGGTTTCCCTGTTGTGTCAAAATGTTGTGCCCATCCCTGGGGAAGCAGCAGGTGACATTATTAACATGGTTGGCCTCATTTTTCCTGTCAAAAAGAAACAGAAAAAGAAACACATATCTACTTCTCTTCAAATGTCTTTGGATAGGAGTAGTCTACTAGGACTGGCTCAAGGTTTAGTTCAGGCTATTGATCCTTCTTGTCAAGTACTTTCTAGAAAAGAAACAGGGGAGCCTCTTTTACTGAAGAGATTCAATATTCTGAATCTGAGCAGGAAGATGCAGGGATGGATTCATGGTTTTGCCTTTAGATTTCTGATTCAGACTCAGAGGAAAACTCAGTTTCTGATTCTTCCTGTGGGAGTTCTGTTTCTCAGAGACTATTGCTAGAATGTGCCAGTATGGGGTTTCTCAGTCCACCAGAAAATACTGTGAGTTGTTACAGGAGGATTTTCCAGAACCTACATCCATTCCTCCTGTCCCATCTGCTTTGGTATCTCACTGTCTGCAGTTTTTCTGATAATCAGCTATAGCTGTCACTAAAAAGGCAGACAGGATCTTTAAAATTCCTCGGTCTTTTACATTTTTATGCACTACTTCCAAACCTGACCCAGCAGCATTAGCTTTACTTGACTCCTCTGTTGATAAGCACGTAGTTCAAATCCTGCACTTTCTAACAAGGGTGGGAAGTGTAAGAATTTTAATTTATCAGGCTTATATGTTAAACTTTGTTCTGATATATTGTAAAAATATGAGGAATGCTTTATTTATAACTTCTTCTTGTGAAGAAAAAATGAATTTAAATAACCCTGTTTCTTCTGTTGCACAGGCAACTACTCACTGTCTGCCGTGTGGGTATGTTTCTGTTGATACTTCTTACAGGATTATGGCATCTTGTACTGTTTTAAAGATGTTTGCTTGGCTGCATTCTTAGAACCTCCTAGACGATTTAAAAAAATTAAATTTTAAATTCTGTCTTAGATAGAGATTTAGTGTTTGGCCTCTCTGCTGCAGAGCTGATCAAAATGTGTGATGGAAGGAGCAAGCTGGTCCAGCGAATCTGTAAGATTTTTCATCCCTCCTTTTCTAAATTGTCCAAGGGATTTTCTTTCTTTTCATCCAATTTTGGCAAAAACAGAATAAACAGTCTCAATAGAATTCAGGTAAACAGATGTTTAAGAAGAATTGGCAAGGGGGTTCAGAAAAAAGTCTCAAACCTCCCAAAATCAAGGACAGTTCAAAAGTCTGAATGATTATTCAAAAGACCTTGTAACCCCCTCCCACCTTGGCCCCCTTTTCTCTTCCAGAAAGTCTGAATTTCCATTTTTCTCTTTGGCAACAGATTCTTTAAGACAAATGGGTTCTGAAAATCATTCAGCAGGATTACAGATGGCATCGAGAGGAAATTCCTCCTTCCCAGGGTGGTATTCCACATCCTGCAGATCAGACTCTTGTTTTCTCCTGTTCTTCATCACATGTCCCAAGGAGTGATGGAACCAGTTCCTCTTTCTGAGGAGGGGAATGGGTTTTATTCAAGGATGCTCTTAGTGACAAAAAATGCTTGGAGACCAATTCTGGATCTTTCTTTCCTAAACCCCCACATTCGAAATTATGTCACTTCACACTCTGTTAACTTTTCTTCCTCCCTCAAGTTTCCTGGTAATACTAGATTTAGGAGATGCTTATCATCAAATCCCTATTCATACAGACTGCAAGGGCATTTTAAAGTTTTGTGTGTCTGCATCACATTGTCACTTCTCTACTTTACCCTTTGGACTATCCACGGCACCAAGAGTCTAGCTCCAATTATAGTTCATTGCAGGCTACTAAGTATCCACATTTTTCCTTATTTAGACAACTTTCTTATCTTTACATTGTCTTTTTTTAAACATCAGGAATCTCCCTCTTGGGTAAGAGATCTCTTAATTAAGCTGGGATTAAAGAAAATGTTCAAAAGTCTGCTTGACGTCCTCACACAGGAATGTGTTCCTGGGATGGCAGCTAGATACCTCAGTTCGAAGAGCATTTCTTCCAGAGGAAAAAAAATATATCTTTATCTAGATCTATTTCTAAGGTTTTCTATTCAGACTTTGGTCACTGCAAGGGACTACTTCAGAATTTTGGGCTCATGAAATCTGTGATTCTCATCATACCCCTGGTAAGATTCCACATGAGAAATATAGTGGTATCCAAAATCTCTTTGGTTCAAGCATCAATACCCTTTATATTTTCAGATCCCAGTAATGTGGGTTGTCAGAAAATAAATGTTTTGGTGGAGACTACAGATACCATTAAATCCAGGTCTCCCCTTCTCCATCCCTGCTACAAATCACTCAGTCACCACAGACACATTGGACTTTGCTTAGGGAGCATTTTCTGGGGGGATAAAAGTGCAGGGGGGGGACACCAAGAACAGATGCTCATAAATATCAAGGAGATGCTTGCCCTGCTCAAGGCACCCAACTCTCTGAACCATCTTTGGTACCCAGACCTCTTCAGGTGGTTGCTGACAATACCACAGTCATGTGGTTCATCAACAAGCAAGGGGCAACCCGGATATACCTTCTTTGTAGACTAGCCATGTTTGCTTGGGATGTAGCTTCATAGCACAATCTCTCTCTACAGACATCCTACATTCTGTCAGAGCAAACCTGTGTAGCAGACAAGCTGAGAAGGGCCAGGCCAGATCATCTTGAATGTAAAACTAGATCAGAGGGTCTTCCAAACTTTGATCCAATCAACCTGCAGTATGTTGTTCAGGACAGCATGCAAGGCCTGGAAAACAGATGCCTTTTCTTTTCTTTGGACAGGAATGTACCTGTATGCCTTTCCACCATTTTTGCAAGTATCTGGGGTACTTCTGAAGCTTCAGAAGGAATCTCGTAGGATTATTTGGTGACTATTCTGGACCAGGCAACTGTGGTTCTTCCTTTGTTTGGAAATGGTCAGGGGCAATTACCACAATCTTCCTCACAGAATGGACCTACTCACACAAGAACAGGAGCATTTGATAAACCCCAACATCAATCATTTTCAACTGCCTGCCTCGATGACGGGGTCTTGATTCTTTTTAGGCACCTGTTTTCTGAGGATGTGCGACAGGTACTAATGTAGGCAAGAAAGCCTGCTACAGAAAATCATATACTAGCAAATGGAAAAGGTTTTCGGGTTGTTGCCAACAACATAACCAGCACCCATTCAGGGCTAGTTGTTCTCTACTTTTACAGCATTTGTGTAAGTTACTTTCCTATGGCCTTTCTTCTTCCTCCTCTATCAAGGGGCATTTCTTGGCCATTTCAGCCCAGCTGGCCATGGTTCATCCTCGTCTCAATGCATTCTCATGACAAAATGGCCTTGAAAGAGGTTTTGTATAAGATGTTTCCAAGTAAACTGGTGTCCTCTCCTTGGGATCTTAATTTTGTGTAAGAGAAGCTAACCCTTGCTCCATTTAAACAGCTAATCTGGTTGACTTGAGGTTCTTAATATGGAAAACAGTTTTACTGATTGCTGACCTCTTGAAAGAAGGGTGTCTGAGTTACAAGCTCTTACAGTGACTCAGTCATTCCTCATTTTCCATAGGGACAGATTTCTTTGAGAACTAATCGTTTTATGCTTAAAGCGGTATCCAGTTTACTTTAAAACAAACTATCCAGCTCTCAGTTTTCTTTCCTGAACTTAAAAATGAGGGAGAAAGGATGCTCCATACCTTGGATGCCCACACACGACTCAGGTACTATCCAAACAGAACTCAGTCTTTCAGATTTTCTGATCAATTGTTAGTTTCTTGTGAAGAGACAACCTTCATCTATGGCTTTTTAGAAAGGTTTAGATTTCAGAAGTATTCTAGTAGCTGCTATTTGGTCCTCTGTACATACTTTGACAAAGTACTATAAGCCAGATTCCTTCTCTAGATCTAGATCAGGCTTTGCTAGGACCATTCTCCAAAGGCTCCTGGACCCTTCTCCTTCCACTTCCTAAATACAGTTAGCTATGGTAATCTACCCACATAACTAAGGCTACCGCAGCAGTGATCAATATGAAGAACACAGTGCAGTTGTGGAAATTGAATTTACCATAACAGTAGATGTTCGAATGATCACTGCTGCAGTAGCACTCTCTCTCCCTCCATCCCGCTTGCTCTTTGGTGTGTTTTTATGCCAGGGTGTGGGCATTTTTTTTTTTTGTTATTCCTACCATTGTCCTTCCAGGGCTTAGCCTCCCTCCCTCTCTCTGTTGGCTTGAACTCCTAAGGGCTTTGCACCCAAACAATTCTTTTAGTCAGCTCAGCTTCAGCTGCATGACAATTTGGGCCCATGGAGGGTGCCTTGAAGCTTTGGAAGCTGGCCAGCTTTTCTATCCTTGGCAGGATATATCCCGCATATAGCTAAGGCTACTGCAGTAGTGATCATTCCAACATCATTATGTTAAGGTCAGCTTACACAACTGTACTTTCTTTTTCTTGATTTACTGTGTAGAGTAAATAATTTCTTAGCTCAAAGTGTGAATATGAAGTGGGGTTGGTCTATTCATTCATCTCCCCTTTCGCTGCTGCTGTGAAGCTTTGGTCTCTGTTCTTGTTCCTCTGATTGCCTGCATTCTTCTCTTAATCAGTGTTCATATAGGCTTCTTTCATTATTTTGACTTTTGGAGGCTTTTGTGATGCCATTTAATTGTTGGCTATACCAGTCTCTAAGCTGTGTTTTCTGGTCTTTTCTATTGGAGCCAGACTCAGTGTCCAATTCATTTATACCATCCACCTTATGTGAATCTTAGTGTCTTTTAAGGTTTTGATTAATGGCTTTGTATTTACTAGAGCTGTGTATGCCCAACTGTATTGTCCCCAAACACATTTGCTATAGTTTAATTGTGGAAAATCCTGACTATCACATCACGGGTTACGTCAGGTACTTAAGTAAATTGATGGAGTACTTTACCTAGAAGAATTAGCATTTCCATTTGCATTATGGGATACTCTATCTTGTCCCTACACACATATATAACTTTAGTTTTCTAGTTGCTAACCATATTGAGTTCTAAGAAACATGAATGTGCTTTCTGTCTCTAAATCTCCTTGCATTCCTTTTCACTCATCAGTTATACCTGAGAAGCTTACCTTCAGAACAATGGAAAAAGACAGTTTCACAGTTTTGCAGATTAACAGTTCAGCACTGTCACATTCCACTGGTGTAATGTTTTAGGTGTGGGTGGCCTAACAGCAGGCTGATGAGCATTAACATGGTTTGCAGGTAACATTACTATCACTCACTGAAGAATACTTTGCCTTATGTCCTTTTACAGCATACCAAAAACAAAACACTTCAATTATCAGTGCCTTTTGTTTGTCTGTAGACTACAATATATGCCTATGTGAAGATATAGAATTAAGATTTGTGTATGCAGCTTGCAATTAACAGCAATGGCTCCACTGAAACAATTGATAAATCAGAGCATTTTATTTTATTTAACATTTGTTGACCGGGAATGTCCAACTAAGACAGAGTCTATTTTCAGGGATGCCCAGGGAGAAACGCTCGAGATGTATGTCTTTGAAATATGGGAGGAAACCCATGCAGATGCAGGGAGGACATGCAGACTGCACACAGAAGGCACCCCAGACAAGAATCGAACCAGATAGCCTCTTGCTGTGAGGCAACAATGTTAACCACTGCACCACTGCACCACCCATAAATGGAGAGCTGCTGTGGGCATGCCAGTCTCTTACATTACTAGGCAGTGACCATTTAAATCTATATACAGCCAGACATTCTACAGTTTTGCTAAGATTATTTACAGTAGGTTTGAACCATGATTTAAGAACTGCATTAGGCCAGAGATGTAGAATATACAGGCATGGTTTTCAGGTGAGACACCAGCCTTGGCTCAAATGTCTTTCTTTAGTTTTTTGATGACCATGTGAATCAGTGTTTGCCAGTTTCATGTAAGTTTTCAACAACTCATTTGTCAGGTGAGACAAGAGGGTTCTGGCCCACTTGCCCTGGGGCCAGCTCTTCCTCTTTGGATACCTTTTGAACAGTATGAAGTCGGCCCCAAATCATTATCTGACCAAGCTTCTTCACTAGGTCACCATTCCTGAAGTTCCCAACTTCAATTCAGTCATCACATTGGTTAGATGTAAATGAACTTTAGGTCTCTGTTGTTGCAATTAGACCAAATTTCAGTCAGTGAGGAGTCACAACAGGTTAACATGGTACATTTCTATTAGCATAAAGTCTTGTCATAGAAAAGTTTCTTTACTTTCACAAATTTCTTTAGGAAAACACACTCTTGCAGGGAAGACAAACCTGACACATCCAGAACAAAAAATGTGGTGAATCTTTTCTTTCCTCCTTCACTGGTGTGTGTGTTCCCCAGTGTGCTTACCCATATCAGTGTGTGTGTATGTGTGTGTGTGTGTGTGTGTGTGTGTGTGTGTGTGTGTGTGTATATATGTGTGTCTGTGTGTGTGTGTGTGTGTGTATATGTGTGTGTATATATATGTGTGTGTGTGTGTGTGTGTGTGTGTGTGTGTGTGTGTGTGTGTGTGTGTGTGTGTGTGTGTGTGTGTGTGTGTGTGTGTGTGTGTGTGTGTGTGTGTGTGTGTGTGTGTGTCTGTGTGTGTATATATATGTGTGTGTGTGTGTGTGTGTGTATATGTGTGTGTGTATGTGTGTGTATATATGTGTGTGTTTGTGTGTTTGTGTGTGTGTGTGTGTGTGTGTGTGTGTGTGTGTGTGTGTGTGTGTGTGTGTGTGTCAGTGTACTTGCACATTGCTTGACTATTACTATTTTTGCATTACCTAGATGGTTATCACTAGGAGGGATGAGAAACTTGCCAAAATTCTCCACTGCATGTGATATTTTTGTTGTTTTCATGAACATAATAGTAATAGTTCACTAGTAAATATAGAAAGCTATAAAGTAATTAAGACAAGAAGTAGCACTGTTAGAAGAGTACAGAAGAGAGAACAGCTCAGCAACAATACTCAGAAAGTTAGAAGTGATAAAAGCAAAGCACAGTATCATGTCTAAGTTGTATTGTGACATTTTCCATATCTGGGTGCCTTTGTCTGTATTTCTCTTAGAATATCTTTGCGGCTGCATTTTTGTTTCAATTAGTTTTGCTTTCTCCTTTGTATAAATACTGCACCATATCAGATCTCTTTTTCTTCCCCATGTCCATGTTTCTTTTTTATATCTTTGTTCTTTATAGTTTTGCACTTCCTCTCATTTCTTTCTCTAGGTAATGTTTTTCATGGATCTGTGATATTAATTAACACAAATATGCATTTGAAGCTTTTGACATTTTTCCTTGTGCAAGTATTTTTTCTTTCCTCTATTTTCTCTCTCAATATTTCTGAATATTTTCTATCTGGAAATTCTGATCTTCTTGCATAACAGTAACAATAAATAATTTCTTTATTATCCTCAATAGTCCATCCTGTCATCTTTATGGCTCTTTTTTGGCCTATCAATTTTTGAGATTTTTGTGAACTATTAGTTCCTTCTACAACAAAGAGGCTATCCTCCTCTGGCCTGACCTAGGCCCATTGCAGAATGCTTCCTTGACTTGACGATCCTACACTGCCATTTTAAAGTTCTGGTACAAATATGCACACTAGGATTGTGCACTTTTTATCCTAGCACTTGTGTACTCACTTATCTTTTTTTATTTTTAAACCTTCCTCGCTCCATGATATATGCTGTATAAGATAGTATACGTATATATATATATATATATATATATATATGGGTCTACTTCTATTCGCTGACAGCCCATTTCACTGAAACCCATTTGGTTGACAGCTCATTTCATCGACAAACATTCTAGGTGGGGGGCTGTGCCCCCCACACCCCCCCAACTATATATATAACAACTCCACAGTCGCACAACAGTGGGGAGGGGGGCAAAACCCAGGTTTTTGCCTTGAATACTTTTGTCAATGAAATGAGCTGTCGACCAAATGGGTTTCAGTGAAATGGGCTGTCAGCAAATAGAAGTAGACCCATATATATATACATATATATATATATATATATATATATATATATATATATATGCATGTATGTATGGGATCTGGACACATGCTCGACTAGCACATGTCCGAATCACAAAACATCGAACACGCATACACAAAAGCGCTTAACATCGACAAGCGCTTCAGTGTATGTGTGCTTGTTTCGTAGATTGGACTACAGTGCGGGTAAGGGAAAATTCCCTTTTCCCCACTGTAGTCCAATCTCGGATTGAAAATAATAAAGTTGGGGGCATGCGAAGGGCACAACCCCCCACATGGGGGTGCATGGGGGCAAAGCCCCCCTGCAGAAACGTAGATTTTTTTTTTTTCAACTACACATACATGGAAGTGCTTTTTGATGTTAAGTGCTTTCATGTATGTGTGTTCGATGTTTTGTGATTCGGACATATGCTAGTCGAGCATGTGTCCTAGACCCACATATATATATATATATATATATATATATATATATATATATCAGTGTCATCTTGGTGATATTTTGTGAAAACGGGGCCTACCAAGTGAAGGTACTGACCATGACTTGAGGAGGAATTCAGTTCCAGTCATACTACTCTCCTTTTCTTTCTGATTTCATCATCTCTCCATTCAGACCCCTAATTCCTCGGTGATGTCAGTAGTATTAGCTAAACATAGTAGTTAATGCATCTGCATTGTAGAATTCTATATGAAACTGAGATCAGAGTGTGAGTTTGCCGTATGAGCTTAATAATATGTGTATTACTAAGATGTAGTTAACTAACTGATTCGTTATTCATTGTATCAATGAATATTATCAATACCTCCTTCCCTCTATCTGTTTGTGAGAAACCCTTCAACAATCTAACCTCTACTTCATTGACCATACTCCCTAATGAAATAATTTCATTCCATAATTACTTACAATAATGGAAGAACAGCTGAAGGGAGACCTTACCTGAGAATACAGGTGTGCTTGCTTTAAACCCTCTGAGTAATATGGCTCATGTTATTGTATACTCGTTAAGTCCGTTCCCTGCTTGAAAACTGGAGCATTATAGCTCAAGGACTTTATTTTGTGTAACTTGTACATGTTGCATTTTTACTGTGCACTATGTCTGAACATCTTGTTTATGTCTTAACACCGTGTTTAATTGCTGTTGTCACTGTCTTCAACTTATGGCAGAAGTTGTGATCGAAATTTCCTGTACCAGTCTATAAACCTGGTAATCAAACTATACAGGTATACATACACACACACACACACACACACACACACACACACACACACACACACACACACACACACACACACACATATATATATATAGCTCGATAGATAGATATACTTACAAATAATGGACATTCCAAAATAAAATAATCAAAAATGGAACTTTTAACATGACTTTGCACATGCTCTAAGAAATACCCTTACAACATACAACTTTTTAAACAGTGTGTTGTGCATGAGGGCAAGCCCCATACACCCTCTCCAATATGTGGGACTATACCCCACATCCTATGTTAATTATATATTCTAACTCTGAGATCACACAATCACTAGGAAAAGGCCATAGTACCTAACCCTAGGGACTGTGAAAGCTGGCATACCTGTTGACCCTATGTTTTGGTGACCAAACTGTGCCAACAAAACAAAGGTCGAATTGAATGAAATCTGTCCATATAAATGGAGCCTGTATATAAACATAGCTAGACAGATAGATAGATAGACAGACTGTAATCTGGTGGTTGCTATGTCAGAGGTGAAAACGGGGGGGGGGGGGTTTGGGCACCATAGCAGAAGAAAGCCAATGCCACAGCTGAAGATATTCAATAAGGGGAGCATGACAGAAGGCAGATGCACATCCTTCCAGCAGGAAACAGGTGCTGATGCTAATGAGTGACAGCTGTTTCTGTCTATACATTAAAGTTTTTCAGTTACTCCTCAGCAATGCTATCGACTGACTTGCCTCTTATGCTTAAGGGAATTCTGGAAGGATTTCCAGGAACTTCTTGTTGAAGAGGAAGGTAGCATGGTAGCTTGGAAGAGATGCGTGTTTTCCTGAAGAAGGAAATTCAGCCAGACTGAATTGGAATTATCCTTCTTACACAGAAAACAGCACAAGGAATTCTACAAGTTGATGCAGGATGTTGGTGTGTGCTTAATCAAGAGATACAAGAACTGGACGGACTGAGAAACTGATTCTTAATTTCACCAAAGTGAGGTACCTGTTTAGAACTTCTATATTTGTTTGGCTCTGAGAAATCTCACTGAGAAAAGACTGTAAATAGTATTACTTGTTTTTGGAGTTAAGCAAATCACCTTCTGTTTATGTTTGAACTCCAGTAAGAACAGATCAGGATCTATTGCACACTATTGCAAATAATAAACTAAAGATATTAGCAGAAGCAGAAAAAACTTAAAAAACCTGCAGATAAATATAAAGTACAAAATAAGCAATTTATTGAAGACCCAAAAAAGTTTTATAGAGAACTGGGAAACAAGGCAAAAGGAATTAAAATACCACCCAAAAAGAAGAAATAGATACATTTTATAGTATGTTTTGCAGTTTAAATTTATGAGTTAGTTTGCCTTTTATAGTAAAGTTATTTTTAAGTTAATTGGTTGTTTATACTGGTTTGTTTTGTGGTTTAAATGTATGAGTTAGTTTGCCTTTTGTAGTATTTTGTAGAAATATTTATGAAGACCCTGTTGAACATAACAAAGATGCTAAATGGATTGAAGAAGTAAAAGAACAAATAAGAAGTTGAGATATACAGGGTCTGAAATGCGATGAAGTAATAGCCAGAGATTGAAGCAAAGTTAAGAAAAGCTTCTAAATGGAATACCCCAGATGCAGATGTCGTACCTAACTTACAGATAAATGTATTAGCATCTTTATAGGAAGATTTAGCCATGAGTAAGAACTATTTATATGTGCACCCTGACCAGACACCAGCATGGTTAACAACAGGAAAAACAATGTTCCTACTTAAGAATAAACCTGCAAGCTACCCTAAAAATTATAGACCAATAACATGCCTTCCAACAACGTATAAACTATACACTGGAATTGATGCTGACAGCATTTAGAAGAAAATTCAATCATGGCAACTGAACAAAAGGGTAACAAAAGAAAGTCATACGGACCAAAGGATCATTTGTTGTTAAATAAAGTCATAGTGGAGAACTGTAAGAATGGCTTGGATTAACTACAAAAAAGCATTTGACAATATCTCACATTCATGGGTAAAAGAGTGCTTAAAAATGTATAAGATACACCCCGCACTGATTAATTGCAATACAGCAACCATGAAACAGTGGCAAACCACTTTGCAGTTAAGCCATATTAAAGGACAAATCATTATTGCGAGGTAACATTTGAAAGGGGGATTTCCAAGGTGACTCCTTGTCACGGCTGCTCCTTTGTCTTGCTCTTAAAGCATTAAGCTGTCTACTTAATAGATTAGTGTAAAGACTTCTCATCTTCTTTTTGTGGATGATTTAAAAGTGTATAGTTCATCAGATGAGGAACCGAAAGCACAATGGCAAGTGGTTAAAACTTTCTCAGATGATATAACAATATCATTTGCTCTTGATAAATGTGCAAAAGCAACCTTTAAAGCAAGAAAGCTGCAGCAGCAAGAAAACCTCACTCTGGGACAGGAACGTGATATAAAAGAACTTAATCAAGGAGTGTATAATTATTTAGGAATTGATGAAGGATCAACAATAAAACATGAATAAATGCAAATAAAATTAGTAAGGAATATTTTAGAAGACTAAAATTAATACTGAAAACAGCATTGACATCTAGGAGCAAAGTCTGAGCTATAAATCAATTTGTTCTTCCTGTCTTAACTTACAGTTTTGAAGTGATTGACTGGTCCCAAAAGGTGTTTAATAGGATGGACAGGAAAACAAAAAACATGCTACATGCTTATCAAATGATGTACAAAAATTAGTTTATACCAAAATTATAAATTCCCCATTCTGAATGAGGTGTGGGCCGCCTCGAAAATTGATAACATGTGTAGATCTGTAGTTGCAGGACTTTATATATTTCTGTTGGCCTCAGACCTAAGACCCAAACATAGTGAAAGTTTTAAAACATAAGGAGAATAAATGTAAGATGACTTCCCTGCTTAGTCTAGCAGAAGCATATCAGTGTCAAGCAGGAATGGAAATCAAACCTGAAGTAGATAAAAATCAGGCAGCAACTGAATGTGCCAAATTAACAAAAGAAAGACTATAAGGTGAAGGATCAGATGAGAAGGCAAGAAATGTGGAAAATGCATAAATATAAATTTTTTGGAACAACCATCAAATGCAGGAATGGTTAAGGAGAGGTAAATGTAAACCAAAAGACAAAAAGTAATTATTGGCAGCCCAGGACAGTAGACTACAAACACGTTGGTTTACAAAGTCCATTGAACATGAGAGAGAAACAGATAAATGTAGGTTTTGTAAAACTGAATTTGAAACAGTTGCACGCCTTGTTGCTGGGTGTGATAAATACACTAATGGCAGAAGGACTAAATACTGAAAGGCATAAAAATGTGGCAAGACTGTTGCACCGGCGATTGTGTAAACATAATAATATTGAAGTATCTGAAAACCACTGGAAAAATGAGCCACAAAGCATCATAGAAAATGATGGTCTACATCACATGGGATCACCCATTACCAACAGTTCAAAAACAAATGTGAGAAAACCAGTCCATGAAAAGAAGACAAAAGTAGCATTGATCATTGAAATTGCTACACCAAGTGTCGATGGTGTCTTAAATATAGAGAAACAGAAAGTCATAAATTACCAGGATTTACAGGCAGAAACTAGGGCAATGTGGAAGAAGGATACCAGACAGCTCCAATAGTAGTAGGAGCAATGGGTCTTATAACTTAGATATGTTACCGATATATGTAACTCCATACGAATTGTAGACAGAGTCATTACTGGGCACATTGTGGGCAATGTGGAAGAAAGATACCCAGACAGTTCCAATAGTAGTAGGAGAAACGGGTCTTATAACTTAGATATGTTACCGATATATGTAACTCCATACGAATTGTAGAAGGAGTCATTACTGGGCACACTGTGGGCAATGTGGAAGAAGGAGACCCAGACAGTTCCAGTAGTAGTAGGAGCAATGGGTCTTATAACTTAGATATGTTACCGATATATGTAACTCCATATGAATTGTAGACAGAGACATTACAGGGCACATTATGGGCAATGTGGAAGAAGGATACCCAGGCAGTTCCAATAGTAGTAGGAGCATCTGGTCTTATAACTTAGACATGTTACCAATATATGTAACTCCATACGAATTGTAGATGGAGTCATTACTGGGCACATTACAGGTAATGTGGAAAAGGAGACCCAGACAGTTCCAATAGTAGAAGGAACAACGGGTCTTATAAGTTAGATATGTTACCGATATATGTAACTACATACGAATAGTAGACGGAGTCATTTCTGGGCACACTGCAGGCAATGTGAAAGAAGGAGACCCAGACAGTTCCAATAGTAGTAAGAGCAATGGGTCTTATAACTTAGATATGTTACCGATATATGTAACTCCATACGAATTGTAGACGGAGTCATTACTGGGCACATTGTGGGCAATGTGGAAGAAGGATACCCAGACAGTTCCAGTAGTAGTAGCAGCAACGGGTCTTATAACATAGATATTTTACCGATGCATGTAACTCCATACAAATTGTAGACACAGCCATTACTGGGCACATTGTGGGCAATGTGAAAGACGGAGACCCAGAACGTTTCAACAGTAGTAGGAACAACCGGTCTTATAACTTAGATATCTTTCCGATATATGTAACTCCATACGAATTGTAGGAGTCATTACTGCGCACAATGTGGGCAATGTGGAGGAAGGAGACCCAGACAGTTCCAATAGTAGTAGGAGCAACGGGTCTTATAACTTAGATATGTTTCCGATATATGTAACTCCATACGAATTGTAGACGGAATCATTACTGCGCACAATGTGGGCAATGTGGAGGAAGGAGACCCAGACAGTTCCAATAGTAGTAGGAGCAACGGGTCTTATAACTTAGATATGTTACCAATATATGTAACTCTATACGAATTGTAGATGGAGTCATTACTGGGCACAGTACAGGCAATGTGGAAGAAAGATACCCGGACATTTCCAACAGTAGTAGGAGCAACGGGTCTTATAACTTAGATATGTTACCGATATATGTAACTCCATACGAATTGTAGACGGAGTCATTACTGGGCACACTGCAGGCAATGTGGAAGAAGGATACCCAGACAGTTCCAATAGTAGTAGGAGCAATGTGTCTTATACCTTAGATATGTTACCGATATATGTAACTCCATACGAATTGTAGACGGAATCATTACTGGGCACATTGTGGGCAATGTGGAAGAAGGAGACCCAGACAGTTCCAACAGTAGTAGGAGCAACGGGTCTTATAACTTAGATATGTTACCGATATATGTAACTCCATACGAATTGTAGAAAGAGTCATTACTGGACACACTGCAGGCAATGTGGAAGAAGGAGACCCAGACAGTTCTAATAGTAGAAGGAACAATGGGTCTTATTACTTAGATACGTCACCGATATATGTAAGTACATAAGAACTATAAAAGGAGTCATAACTGGGCACACTGCAGGCAATGTGAAAGAAGGAGACCCAGACAGTTCCAATAGTAGTAAGAGCAATGGGTCTTATAACTTACATATGTTACCGATATATGTAACTCCATATGAATTGTAGAAGTAGTCATTACTGGGCACATTGTGGGCAATGTGGAAGAAGGATACCCAGACAGTTCCAGTAGTAGTAGCAGCAACGGGTCTTATAACATAGATATTTTACCGATGTATGTAACTCCATACAATTGTAGACACAGTCATTACTGGGCACATTGTGGGCTATGGGAAAGAAGGAGACCCAGAACATTTCAACAGTAGTAGGAGCAACGGGTCTTATAACTTAGATATCTTTCCGATATATGTAACTCAATATGAATTGTAGAAGGAGTCATTACTGCGCACAATGTGGGCAATGTGGAGGAAGGAGACCCAGACAGTTCCAATAGTAGTAGGAGCAATGGGTCTTATAACTTAGATATCTTTCCGATATATGTAACTCAATATGAATTGTAGAAGGAGTCATTACTGGGCACACTGTGGGCAATGTGGAAGAAGGATACCAAGACAGTTCCAAAAGTAGTAGGAGCAACGGGTCTTATAACTTAGATATGTTTCCGATATATGTAACTCTATACGAATTGTAGATGGAGTCATTACTGGGCACAGTACAGGCAATGTGGAAGAAAGATACCCGGACAGTTCCAACAGTAGTAGGAGCAACAGGTCTTATAACTTAGATATGTTACCGATATATGTAACTCCATATGAATTGTAGAAGGAGTCATTACTGGGCACATTACAGGCAATGTGGAATAAGGATACCCAGATAGTTCCAATAGTAGTAGGAGCAATGGGTCTTATAACTTAGATATGTTACCGATATATGTAACTCCATACGAATTGTAGACGGAGTCATTAATGAGCACATTTCAGGCAATGTGGAAGAAGGAGACCCAGACAGTTCCAATAGTAGTAGGAACAATGGGTCTTATAACTTAGATATGTTACCGATATATGTAACTCCATACGAATTGTAGACGGAGTCATTACTGGGCACACTGCAGGCAATGTGGAAGAAGGAGACCCAGACAGTTCTAATAGTAGAAGGAACAACGGGTCTTATTACTTAGATACTTTACCGATATATGTAAGTCCATAAGAACTGTAAAAGGAGTCATAACTGGGCACACTGCAGGCAATGTGGAAGAAAGATACCCAGACAGTTCCAATAGTAGTAGGAGCAATGGGTCTTATAACTTAGATATGTTACCGATATATGTAACTCCATACGAATTGTAGACGGAGTCATTACTGGGCACATTACAGGCAATGTGGAAGAAGGATACCCAGACAGTTCCAATAGTAGTAGGAGCAATGGGTCTTATAACTTAGATATGTTACCGATATATGTAACTCCATACAAATTGTAGAAGGAGTCATTACTGGGCACATTGTGGGCAATGTGGAAGAAGGATACCCAGACAGTTCCAATAGTAGTAGGAGCAACGGGTCTTATAACTTAGATATGTTACCGATATATGTAACTCCATAAGAATTGTAGACAGAGTCATTACTGGGCACATTACAGGCAGTGTGGAAGAAGGATACCCAGACAGTTCCAATAGTAGTAGGAACAACAGGTCTTATAACTTAGATATGTTACCGATATATGTTACTCCGTATGAATTGTAGACGGAGTCATTACTGGTCACATTGTGGGCAATGTGGAAGAAGGATACCCAGACAGTTCCAATAGTAGTAGGAGCAATGGGTCTTATAACTTAGATATGTTACCGATATATGTAACTGCATACGAATTGTAGGAGTCATTACTGGGCACATTACAGGCAATGTGGAAAAAGGATACCAAGACAGATCCAATAGTAGTTGAAGCAACAGGTCTTATAACTTAGATATGTTACTGATATATGTAGCTCCACACGAATTGTAGACGGAGTCATTACTGAGGACTATGTGGGCAATGTGGAAGAAGGATACCCAGACACTTCCAATTGTAGTAGGAGCAACTGGTCTTATAACTTAGATATGTTACCGATATATGTAACTCCATATGAATTGTAGAAGGAGTCTTTACTGGGCACATTGTGGGCAATGTGGCATAAGGATACCCAGACAGCTCCAATAGTAGTCGGAGCTACCGGTCTTATACCTTAGATATGTTACCAATATATGTTACTCCATACGAATTGTAGACGGAGTCATTACTGGGCACATTGTGGGCAGTGTGGAAGAAGGATACCTACACAGTTCCAATAGTAGTAGTAGGAGCAACGGGTCTTAAAACTTAGATATGTTACCGATATATGTAACTCCATACGAATTGTAGAAGGAGCCATTACTGGGCACAGTGTGGGCAATGTGGAAGAAGGATACCCAGACAATTCCAATAGTAGTAGAAAAAACGGGTCGTATAACTTAGATATGTTACCGATATATGCAACTCCATATGAATTGCAGACGGAGTCATTACTGGGCACATTGTCGGTAATGTGGAAGAAGGATACCCAGACAGTTCCAATAGTAGTAGGAACAATGGGTCTTATAACTTAGATATGTTACCGATATATGTAACTCCATACAAATTGTAGATGTAGTCATTACTGGGCAGATTGTGGGCAATGTGGAAGAAGGATACCCAAACAGTTCCAATAGTAGTCGGAGCAACCGGTCTTATACCTTAGATATGTTACCGATATATGTAACTCCATACGAATTGTAGACGGAGTCATTACTGGGTACATTGTTGGCAATGTGGATGAAGGTGACCCAGACAGTTCCAATAGTAGTAGGAGCAACGGGTCTTATAACTTAGATATGTTACCGATATATGTATCTCCATACAAATTGTAGATGGAGTCATTACTGGGCACATTGTGGGCAGTGTGGATGAAGGATACCCAGACAGTTCCAATAGTAGTAGTAGGAGCAACAGGTCTTATAACGTAGATATGTTACCGATATATGTAACTCCATACGAATTGTAGACGGAGTCATTACTGCGCACATTGTGGGCAATGTGGAAGAAGGATACCCAGACAGTTCCAATAGTAGTAGGAACAACGGGTCTTATAACTTAGATATGTTACCGATATATGTAACTCCATACGAATTGTAGACGGAGTCATTACTGGGCACATTGTGGGCAATGTGGAAGAAGTATACCCAGACAGTTCCAATAGTAGTAGGAGCAACGGGTCTTATAACTTAGATATGTTACCGATATATGTAACTCCATATGAATTGTAGAAGGAGTCTTTACTGGGCACATTGTGGGCAATGTAGAAGAAGGATACCCAGACAGCTTCAACAGTAGTCGGACCAACTGGTCTTATACCTTAGATATGTTACTAATATATGTAACTCCATACGAATTGTAAATGGAGTCATTACTGGGCACATTGTGGGCAGTGTGGAAGAAGGATACCCAGACAGTTCCCATAGTAGTAGTAGGAGCAACGGGTCTTATAACTTAGATATGTTACCGATATATGTAACTCCATACGAATTGTAGAAGGAGTCATTACTGGACACATTGTGGGCAATTTGGAAGAAGGCTACACAGACAATTCCAATAGTAGTAGGAGCAACGGGTCGTATAACTTAGATATGTTACCGATATATGTAACTCCATACGAATTGCAGACGGAGTCATTACTGGGCACATTGTGGGCAATGTGGAAGAAGGATACCCAGACAGTTCCAATAGTAGCAGGAGCAACCGGTCTTATAACTTATATATGTTACCGATATATGTAACTCCATACGAGTTGTAGAAGAAGTCATTACTGGGCACATTGCAGGCAATGTGGAAGAAGGATACCCAGACAGTTCCAATAGTAGTAGGAGCAACGGGTCTTATAACTTATATATGTTACCGATATATGTAACACCATACGAATTGTAGACGGGCTCATTACTGGGGACTATGTGGGCAATGTGGAAGAAGGATACCCAGACACTTCCAATTGTAGTAGGAGCAACGGGTCTTATAACTTAGATATGTTACCGATATATGTAACTCCATATGAATTGTAGAAGGAGTCTTTACTGGGCACATTGTGGGCAATGTGGAAAAAGGATACCCAGACAGTTCCAATAGTAGTCGGAGCAACCGGTCTTATAACTTAGATATGTTGCCTATATATGTAACTCCATACGAATTGTAGACAGAGTCATAACAGGGCACATTGTGGGCAATGTGGAAGAAGGATACCCAGACTGTTCCAATAGTAGAAGGAGCAACGGATCTTATAACTTAGATATGTTACCGATAAATATGTAACTCCATACAAATACTAGAAGGAGTCATTACTGGGCACATTGTGGGCAATGTGGAAGAAGGATACCTGGACAGTTCCAGTTGTAGTAGGAGCACCGGGTCTTATAACTTAGATATGTTACCGATATAGGTAACTCCATATGAATTGCAGACAGAGTCATTACTGGGCACATTGTGGGCAGTGTGGAAGAAGGATACCCAGTCAGTTCCAATAGTAGTAGTAGGAACAACAGGTCTTATAACTTAGATATGTTACCGATATATGTAACACCTTACGAATTGTAGATGGAGTCATTACTTGGCACATTGTGGGCAATGTGGAAGAAGGATACCCAGACAGTTCCAATAGAAGTAGGAGCAACGGGTCTTATAACTTAGATATTTTACCAGTATATGTAACTCCATACAAATTGTAGAAGGCGTCGTTACTGGGCACATTACAGGCAATGTGGAAGAAGGATACCCAGACAATTCCAATAGTATTAGGAGCAACAGGTCGTATAACTTAAATATATTACCGATATATGTAACTCAATATGAATTGCAGACCGAGTCATTACAGGTCACATTGTGGGCAATGTGGAAGAAGGATACCCAGAAAGTTTCAATAGTAGTAGGAGCAATGGGTCTTATACCTTAGATATGTTACCGATATATGTAACTCCATACGAATTGTAGACGGAGTCATTACTGGGCACATTACAGGCAATGTGGAAAAAGGATACCAAGACAGATCCAATAGTAGTTGGAGCAACAGGTCTTATAACTTAGATATGTTACTGATATATGTAACTCCATACGAATTGTAGACGGAGTCATTACTGAGGACTATGTGGGCAATGTGGAAGAAGGATACCCAGACACTTCCAATTGTAGTAGGAGCAACTGGTCTTATAACTTAGATATGTTACCGATATATGTAACTCCATATGAATTGTAGAAGGAGTCTTTACTGGGCACATTGTGGGCAATGTGGAAGAAGGATACCCAGACAGTTCCAATAGTAGTCGGAGCAACCGGTCTTATAACTTAGATATGTTGCCTATATATGTAACTCCATACGAATTGTAGACAGAGTCATAACAGGGCACATTGTGGGCAATGTGGAAGAAGGATACCCAGACAGTTCCAATAGTAGAAGGAGCAACGGATCTTATAACTTAGATATGTTACCGATAAATATGTAACTCCATACAAATACTAGAAGGAGTCATTACTGGGCACATTGTGGGCAATGTGGAAGAAGGATACCTGGACAGTTCCAGTTGTAGTAGGAGCACCGGGTCTTATAACTTAGATATGTTACCGATATAGGTAACTCCATATGAATTGCAGACAGAGTCATTACTGGGCACATTGTGGGCAGTGTGGAAGAAGGATACCCAGTCAGTTCCAATAGTAGTAGTAGGAACAACAGGTCTTATAACTTAGATATGTTACCGATATATGTAACACCTTACGAATTGTAGATGGAGTCATTACTTGGCACATTGTGGGCAATGTGGAAGAAGGATACCCAGACAGTTCCAATAGAAGTAGGAGCAACGGGTCTTATAACTTAGATATTTTACCAGTATATGTAACTCCATACAAATTGTAGAAGGCGTCGTTACTGGGCACATTACAGGCAATGTGGAAGAAGGATACCCAGACAATTCCAATAGTAGTAGGAGCAACAGTTCGTATAACTTAAATATATTACCGATATATGTAACTCAATACGAATTGCAGACCGAGTCACTACAGGTCACATTGTGGGCAATGTGGAAGAAGGATACCCAGAAAGTTCCAATAGTAGTAGGAGCAATGGGTCTTATACCTTAGATATGTTACCGATATATGTAACTCCATACGAATTGTAGACGGAGTCATTACTGGGCACATTACAGGCAATGTGGAAAAGGGATACCAAGACAGATCCAATAGTAGTTGGAGCAACGGGTCTTATAACTTAGATATGTTACTGATATATGTAACTCCATACGAATTGTAGACGGAGTCATTACTGGGGACTATGTGGGCAATGTGGAAGAAGGATACCCAGACACTTCCAATTGTAGAAGGAGCAACTGGTCTTATAACTTAGATATGTTACCGATATATGTAACTCCATATGAATTGTAGAAGGAGTCATTACTGGGCACATTGTGGGCAGTGTGGAAGAAGGATACCTACACAGTTCCAATAGTAGTAGTAGGAGCAACGGGTCTTAAAACTTAGATATGTTACCGATATATGTAACTCCATACGAATTGTAGAAGGAGCCATTACTGGGCACAGTGTGGGCAATGTGGAAGAAGGATACCCAGACAATTCCAATAGTAGTAGAAACAACGGGTCGTATAACTTAGATATGTTACCGATATATGTAACTCCATATGAATTGCAGACGGAGTCATTACTGGGCACATTGTCGGTAATGTGGAAGAAGGATACCCAGACAGTTCCAATAGTAGTAGGAACAATGGGTCTTATAACTTAGATATGTTACCGATATATGTAACTCCATAAGAATTGTAGACGTAGTCATTACTGGGCAGGTTGTGGGCAATGTGGAAGAAGGATACCCAGACAGTTCCAATAGTAGTAGGAGCAACGGGTCTTATACCTTAGATATGTTACCGATATATGTAACTCCATACGAATTGTAGAAGGAGTCATTACTGGGCACATTACAGGCAATGTGGAAAAAGGAGACCCAGGCAGTCCCAATAGTAGTAGGAGCAACGAATCTTATAACTTGGATATGTTACCGATATATGTAACTCCATACAAATTGTAGAAGGACTCATTACTGGGCACATTGTGGGTAATGTGGAAGAAGGATACCCAAACAGTTCCAATAGTAGTCGGAGCAACCGGTCTTATACCTTAGATATGTTACCGATATATGTAACTCCATACAAATTGTAGACGGAGTCATTACTGGGTACATTGTGGGCAATGTGGAAGAAGGAGACCCAGACAGTTCCAATAGCAGTAGGAGCAACGGGTCTTATAACTTAGATATGTTACCGATATATGTATCTCCATACAAACTGTAGATGGAGTCATTACTGGGCACATTGTGGGCAGTGTGGATGAAGGATATCCAGACAGTTCCAATAGTAGTAGTAGGAGCAACGGGTCTTATACCTTAGATATGTTACCGATATATGTAACTCCATATGAATTGTAGACGGAGTCATTACTGGGCACATTGTAGGCAATGTGGAAGAAGGATACCCTGACAGTTCCAATAGTAGTAGGAACAACAGGTCTTATAAATTAGATATGTTACCGATATATGTAACTCCATACGAATTGTAGACGGAGCCATTACTGGGCACATTGTGGGCAGTGTAGAAGAAGGATACCCAGACAGTTCCAATAGTAGCAGGAGCAACGGGTCTTATAACTTAGATAGGTTACCGATAAATGTAACTCCATACGAATTGTAGACAGAGTCATTACTGGGCGCATTGTCGGCAGTGTGGAAGACGGATACCCAGACAGTTCCAATAGTAGTAGGAGCAATGGGTCTTATAACTTATATATGTTACCGATATATGTAACACCATATGAATTGTAGACAGGCTCATTACTGGGGACTATGTGGGCAATGTGGATGAAGGATACCCAGACACTTCCAATTGTAGTAGGAGCAACAGGTCTTATAACTTAGATATGTTACCGATATATGTAACTCCATATGAATTGTAGAAGGAGTCTTTACTGGGCACATTGTGGGCAATGTGGAAGAAGGATACCGAGACAGTTCCAATAGTAGTCGGAGCAACCGGTCTTATAACTTAGATATGTTACCGATATATGTAACTCCATACGAATTGTAGACGGAGTCATTACTGGGCACATTGTGGGCAATGTGGAAGAAGGATACCTGGACAGTTCCAGTTGTAGTAGGAGCACCGGGTCTTATAACTTAGATATGTTACCGATATATGTAACACCTTACGAATTGTAGACGGAGTCATTACTTGGCACATTGTGGGCAATGTGGAAGAAGGACACCCAGAGAGTTCCAATAGAAGTAGGAGCAATGGGTCTTATAACTTAGATATGTTACCGATATATGTAACTCCATACGAATTGTAGATGGAGTCATTACTGGGCACATTGTGGGCAATGTGGAACAAGGATACCCAGACAATTCCAATAGTAGTAGAAGGAACAGGTCGTATAACTTAGATATATTACTGATATATGTAACTCCATACGAATTGCAGACCGAGTCATTACAGGTCACATTGTGGGCAATGTTGTAGAAGTATACCCAGACAGTTCCAATAGTAGTAGGAGCAATGGGTCTTATAACTTAGATATGTTACCAATATATGTAACTCCATACGAATTGTAGACGGAGTCATTACTGGGGACTATGTGGGCAATGTGGAAGAAGGATACCCAGACACTTCCAATTGTAGTAGGAGCAACGGGTCTTATAACTTAGATATGTTACCAATATATGTAAATCCATATGAATTGTAGAAGGAGTCTTTACTGGGCACATTGTGGGCAATGTGGAAGAAGGATTCCCAGACAGCTCCAATAGTAGTTGGAGCAACCGGTCTTATAGGTTCATAGGTTCATAGGTTAGTACTAGGCTATCAGCCCTAGGGCCTATACAAGCCTAGCCATAACAATTCCCTGAATATTTCTTCCCACATTATTTACTTTCCTGGACCCCTGTCTAGCAGGGCGACTGACGTGATCCCTGGGGTGAATTTCCTTTCTCCCATCCAATCGTCAAGGTTCCTCTTGAAGAGGTCCAAAGAGGCACTCTGCTTGACATGTATGGGCAATCTATTCCAGAGTCTGGGGAGTCTCTGGGTCAGGAACCTATCTTTCCAACATGTTTTGTTTATTGTGATGACAAGGTTTAGATCCCTGGAGCGTGTAGCTCTGAGGGATTGGGATTTCTTTAAGTGTAGCATGTCCAACAGCTCTGGGTTTGACATGGCCTTGTATGTTAAGCAGAGATCACCTCTGAGTAGACGATATGCGACAGAGTATAGCTGGAGTTTTTTAAGGCGGTCAGCATAGGGCATCTGCTTTAGGCCTGTGATTCTTTTAGTGAGGTATTTCTGAGGCCTTTCCAGTTGTTGCAGATGTCTTGAGAGGTACATACCAAATGGGGCATTGTATTCTATAATGGGTCTAATGAGGGATGAGTACAGTGGGACAATGACCTCCTTTTTTCTGGATGAAAAGCCCTTCATGATGAGGTGTGCCACATAGAAGGATTTCCTGACTGTTGTGGCGATGTGGTTATCGAAGGTGAGACCACTGTCCACCTGTGTCCCCAAGTCTCTTATCACACTTTCTGTGTTTAGTGTACTGCCACCTATATGGTAATTCATGGATACATGTTTTTTCCCAAAGGGATAACAATACATTTCTTGGCATTGAGCTTGAGCCCATGGCTCTGGCACCAAGCATCTGTTTCTGTAAGGCCCTTTTGTAGAGTATCCACATCATTTGGGGATTCAATAATGGCTCCCGGTTTGCAGTCATCTGCAAACTTTGTTAGCCAGAGTCCCTTAGTGTTGACCTGTACTTCAGAGAAGTAGATGCCAAACAAGAGCGGCCCCAGGACTGAACCCTGAGGTACTCCACTTGTCACTTGTCTGGAGCTGGATTTGGAGTCGGCTACTTTTACAGTGTGGGTTCTATCAGTAAGCCATTTAGCAACCCATTGGGTGACATAGGGATTAATGCCCAACTTAGTAAGTTTATCTATGATTCCAGAGTGGGGGATGGTGTCAAAGGCCTTGGCAAGGTCTAGATAGGCTGTGTGGACCACCTTACCCTTGTCCATGGCTCTGGAGACTGATTCAAAGAAGTCAATCAGGTTCAGGAGACAAGATCGGCCCTTCACAAACCCAAACTGGGTGGGGTCCAGTGTTTGAAGGTTGCCAATGTCTTTGTTTATAAGTTCCATGATAATACGCTCCATGGCCTTGCAGATAAGGCTTGTCAGACTGATGGGACGGTAGTTTCCGGGATCCAAGGTGGATCCCCCCTTGTGGATTGGGATAACATATATATTATACCTTAGATATGTTACCAATATATGTAACTCCATACGAATAGTAGACTGAGTCATTAATGGGCACATTGTGGGCAATGTGGAAGAAGGATACCCAGACAGTTCCAATAGTAGTAGGAGCAACGGGTCTTATAACTTAGATATGACATGTAACTCCATACGAATTGTAGACAGAGTCATTACTGGGCACATTGTGGGCAGTGTGGAAGAAGGATACCCAGACAGTTCCAATAGTAGTAGGAACAACGGGTCTTATAACTTAGATATGTTACCGATATATGTAACTCCATACGAATTGTAGACGGAGTCATTACTGGGCACATTGTGGGCAGTGTGGAAGAAGGATACCCAGACAGTTCCAATAGTAGTAGGAGCAACGGGTCTTATAACTTAGATATGTTACCGATATATGTAACTCCATATGATTTGTAGATGGAGTCATTACTGGGCACATTGTGGGCAATGTGGAAGAAGGATACCTAGACAGTTTCAATAGTAGTAGGAGCAACGGGTCTTATAACTTAGATATGTTACCAATATATGTAACTCCGAACGAATTGTAGACGGAGTCATTACTGGGCACATTGTGGGCAATGTGGAAGAAGGAGACCCAGACAGTTCCAATAGTAGTAGGAGCAACGGGTCTTATAACTTAGATATGTTACCGATATATGTATCTCCATACAAATTGTAGATGGAGTCATTACTGGGCACAGTGTGGGCAGTGTGGATGAAGGATACCCAGACAGTTCCAATAGTAGTAGTAGGAGCAACAGGTCTTATAACGTAGATATGTTACCGATATATGTAACTCCATACGAATTGTAGACAGAGTCATTACTGGGAAAATTGTGGGCAATGTGGAAGATGTATACCCAGACAGTGCCAATAGTAGTAGGAGTAACGGTTCTTATAATTTAGATATGTTACCGATATATGTAACTCCATATGAATTGTAGATGGAGTCATTACTGGGCACATTGTGGGCAGTGTGGAAGAAGGATACCCAGACAGTTCCAATGGTAGTAGGAACAACGGGCCTTATAACTTAGATGTGTTACCGATATATGTAACACCATACGAATTGTAGACGGAGTCATTACTGGGCACATTGTGGGCAATGTGGAAGAAGGATACCCAGACAGTTCCAATAGTAGCAGGAGTTACAGGTCTTATAAAAAATCAATTTACAATCTTAATTAGATATGTAACCGATACATATAAGTTCAGACGAATTGCTGAAGGAGTCATTGCAGGTGTTGTAAAGAGCACTTCTGGCTGACATCAAAGGTTTAAACAATACTAATTTCATGAACTTTAATTCTCCTCTGACTTAGGAATGGGGTCCATTCCCATCGTGGTATTAGAAACCCAAAAGACTTGCAGAAATTAAAAAGGCACCCTGAGACATAATCTGGGCCCATCAATGTAGTGCTTTTGGCCATGTAGAGTGCATTGAGGACCAGTTATCTAGTGATAGTTGGGGGTGTTATGGTTGGGGGTACTTCTTGAGAGGTGTGTATTTGTTATATTATTTGGCTCAGAGAATGTATCTCCATTAACTATTAATTCAACAAAGCCTTGTGATTGTCCTTAGCTGGGAGGGTACTTTTACCTGAACTCTGGCTTTGGGATCGTTAATTAGATCACTATGCTCCTTATTTAGTTTGATGAGGGAGCTCTTACCTCCTTGGGTGCTGCAATTACCATTTTTGGCCATGATTGCTTCATTTTGGTATACAACCTACTGATGCTGTGATTCCACCAGGGGGTTGGGTTTGAGCTTGTTTGCCTATTTCTAGTACATTCTTCTCCCTCTATGCTGCTGTATATATGTGATTGTAAATGGGTTTTGTGTACAATGCCACATAGCCAGCAGTGTTCACTAGGTTTGGTGGGGGAAGACTGAAATGTTGCCAGAGTATGGCTTAATAGCATGAAGTTTGCCATGCAATAATTTTCAACAGTCCAGTCAACTAGTGTCCCAGCTAATATTTTTATTTTTTATGTTATCTCACATACATAGTTTTATGGTCTGACCTGACTGATAAGGATGTTCCACTCGAGATGGGTGGGGGGGGGGGCAACATTCCCACCTAATATTTTTATTTTTTATGTTATCTCACAAATATAGTTTTATGGTCTGACCTGACTGGTGAGGATGTTCCACTCGAGATGGGTGGGGGTGGGGGGCAACATTCCCACCTAATATTTTTATTTTTTATGTTATCTCACAAATATAGTTTTATGGTCTGACCTGACTGGTGAGGATGTTCCACTCGAGATGGGTGGGGGGGGGGCAACATTCCCACATGTTGGTAAGGACTATGTCAAGGAAGTTGACATGGCTCCCTATTGAAATGTCAGCACTAGAAATGCCAAGTGCCAACAAGCCACAAAAGAAAAAAGACCAAAAGTATGGAAGAAGAGCAAATCAGGAACATAGATCTTCTCCTTTGAACTTCTTTATTTTTGCATGATGGAAAGCCCTTGCTACACCTCCAGATTGCCTTAGCTCTGACAAAAGGAAATACTCAAAGAGTTGGTATATAGAAGTCCATTCTTTCTGCCATTCAGTCTCTGTGTTTCAGAATTTGCTGTAGCAGGTTCTGACATTTTAAATGGTTACCTGTTTTCACCAATAATAGGTATATGGATTAGCTGGTCCAAGGTGTTTGTGTTGACAGAGTCCTGAAATCATTGACCTGCATCTTTGAGGTCATGCATGATTCCCAGTTTATTCTGTGTCAGTTGAAGCTGCCCGTGAGTATGGTGTTGGGTTGAATAGAAAGTGTCTCCAGTTCATTTAAGTAAGTGGTGTGGTGTTCTTGGGTATTTAAGTAAGTGGTGTGGGTTTCCTGAGTATTTAAGTAAGCTATGTGGATTTCCTGGATATTTAAGTAAGTGGTGTGGTTTTCTAGGGTATTTAAGTAAGTGGTGTGGTGTTCTTGGGTATTTAAGTAAGCAGTGTGGGTTTCTTGAGTATTTATGAAAGTGGTATGGTGTTCTTGGGTATTTAAGTAAGCAGTGTGGGTTTCCTGGGTATTTAAGTAAGTGGTGTGGTATTCTTGGGTATTTAAGTAAGTGGTGTGGTGTTCTTGGGTATTTAAGTAAGTGGTGTGGGTTTCCTGGGTATTTACTTGTTTTCAAATCCTTTGAAAGCTGATAAAGCATTTAGCACTGTCAGCTAGACAACAGACACAAACAAAACATCCCTCTGTAGAATTAACAGCCTTAAAGGTTGTTAGACACTTTGTTCTGTCAAAGTTCTGTGGCAAAGTGAAGTTCTATCAGCTTTTAAAAGCTGTTTTACTTTCTGCCACTGTTATTCCCTAGAAGGAGACCCTATCTTTTGAATGCTTAGCTATACTTAACATGCTGTTGGTTAGCACCCCAAAACACTGTTAAGATCAATGTTTGTGCGAGGGACATGCTTAACAAGGTTATCGTTTTCCCAATTGTGGAGTGAAATCAGGATGTTTCATGTACTTTTCCCACCTGTAAAACTTTGCTAATGGTGCTAACCATAACCCTACCCCTGTATCTGCACCTAACCCCCAACCCTACACCATATTTTAGAAAAAAAATTCCCTCAAATAGATGAGAAAAGTATTTTGAAAAGATTTCTTTTGGCATGAACATCAAATACATATTCAGTGGATAGTCACATATCACCTTTGCCTAATTTTAATCTCTTAACAAGTACCCCAGATACACAGTTAGTAGCTTCTCCGCATCAGTAAAGGATGAAGTACAGTCACGGATGATGGCAGGATGGAGAACCAATCCAAGGAGGAAGCACACAACATCTGGGCTGAACAGACAATAACATACAACTTTGTACTTATACATCCAGATGAGAATGTCACAGAGCAGGCATAGCAATGGGTGGCAGTCAGCTATACTGACCGAGGATGTCACTTGGTACTAACAAAGGAGGCGTCGCTCAACAATACTGACCAGCTTTGTCGCACTTTTGGAATCACTCAGTACTACAGTGTGTGAGTACTTAAGGAGTGGGTGCCACTAAAACCTGCTGATGGAGTGTACCTGTCAATGACTGCCTGAAGGTATTACCCTGCATTACTTACCAGAATTGCCAATCTGCACTACCAAATTTGTGTGATAGGCTATGACTGAACACCATCTGTGTAATTTATGATATATTTTTCAATATCTGCCAACCATTTAAATGTCAGTTAAGTAAAATTTAAAGCAAGTAGATATTCAAAATTTGAAATTTATTTGAAATGTTTTTTTTTTCTTTTTTGTCATAAGTTAGGTCATTTCTCAGTATATTGCTTTTTTGTTCACTATCTAGAATATCTGTTAGAATGATTTGCAATGCAGGGCCTTCTACTGAAAGAGATCATGAAGGCATGGGACTTTCTTTCTTTCTTTATTTATTTATCTTGTTTGTTAACTGGATAATGTCCGGGCTGCCACTGTGGTGCAGCGGTTAGCATTGTCGCCTCACAGCAAGAGGTACTCCGGTTTGATTCTCAGCTGGGGTGCCTTCTGTCTGGAGTCTGCATGTCCTCCCTGTGGTCGTGTGGGTTTCCTTTGGGTGCTCCGGTTTCATCCCAAAGACATGCAGTAGGTGGATTGGACACACTAAATTGGCCCTAGGTGTGTGCTTGTGTATGGCTTCTGTGGAAGGTTGGGCACCAGGCTGGCAACTCGACACTGTAAAACTCCACTGCCAATCATGAGTGGACAGATGATCCGCTATGGTGACTCCTCACCAGGAAAAGCTGAAAGAAGAAGCTAACCAGGTAGTGTCCGGCTGGGCAAGAAGCCCATTCTTAGCGGAGACCTGGGAAGAAAAGCTCCAAGGTCATTTACAAGTGGCATTTATAAATGACATATACAAGTTACAATAATTATAGAACATAAAGGAATACAAAAAAACAAGTTCTTACTGTAGTGTTAAAATCAGGAGTAACAAAGTTAGACATGTTAAAGATATTTAGAAAATTATAAACAATTTTTAGACATTCAAATAATATCAGTTTTCCATACACCATTCCTTCAGAAGAAATGATTAAAAAAGCCAGGAGATAGTGAGAAAGGTAGGGAGCAGGATACAGACATCTGCAGGTCTAGGTGTTTAGCCTGGGCTTGTACAAGAGCAGAGTCTCTGTTTAGAGAAATATTCTTTTAAGGTTTGTTTAAATGCTAGTGTGTTACTGACGGTGAGAATATGCTGGGGAAGAGAGTTGCAGTGCTTGGCTATGGTATGGGAGAGTAAGGAGATGCCATAGGTGTTTTGGGCTTTACTATCGTTTAACAATATTTTGTCAGCAGATCTAAGGGATATTAGATTAATATAGAGTTGGACTAGATCTGATAGGGCTGGGCAGTTGTCAGGTTTGAATATGACTGTGTGGGCGGTTACTAGTTGCTATAGAGTTGGACTAGATCTGATAGGGCTGGGCAGTTGTCAGGTTTGTATATGACTGTGTGGGCGGATACTAGTTGCTATAGAGTTGGACTAGATCTGATAGGGCTGGGCAGTTATCAGGTTTGTATATGACTGTGTGGGCGGTTACTAGCGGAGGCAGGGTAAGGAGCTGAGGAAGCTCTAGCCAGTTTAGCTGCATTAATGCAGTACAGTGGTGAGATCTTTGAGGTTGATTTGTAGCGAATTTGGCAATTTTGTTATAGTAGCATTTGAGGCTATTTAAGTCAGATTTGCAAAGGTTGGTAAATATTTAAGAGCAGTATAGAAAGGAAGATGGCCTAATGGTTAAGATGTTTGCCTTACAAACACAAGGTGCAAGGTTTGAGTCTCACAAGGGGTAATTGGCTAGGCTTAAAATGGCTCACAAGGGCAGTTAGCTTAATACTAACCTATGAAGATAACACATAGGTTTGAGCAGTTGTGAGTCTGGTTTGGTCAGTGAGAAATGCTTTTGCTCTGTAGACTTAATGATTAGAGCAAGGTGTTTATCAAACCTTAGTCCACTATTGATTGTAACACCACTTATAAAGGATTAGCGGCAGGTCTATAATGATAATCAACTTGTTAAATGCTGGAGAAAGGGATATCAGGAAATTCATCTTCCAACTATTGGGAAACAATGCTGACAGGGGGAATCTTGACATTTCAAGAGCATGTAATTACTTGAGTTTGATTGTAGAGACCTGATCATATTTTTTGTTTTACATGTAGCTTTAACCTGCACTGTTTACTGCCATTTACAGAAAAATCTGTAGGAGCATGAAATGTTTTACAGCTTTGAAAGCTGAAACGCATTAGTGGTCTCACAAAATTCAAAGGGCATACACTCTGAGCTGCTCTAATGTATCTCAACATCCAGAGAAGAAAAAAGGAAAAGGGGAAAATAGAGAAAAGAAACTATAGGAGCAGAAACCAGCATTTACAGCAGTGCAACAGCTCGCTGGACAATAAATTATTTGCCCATTTAGTGGTCATCATGGAGTCTGTGACCTATATTGTAAGGTTTAATTGTGTAAATGTCCATAGAATTATCAAGTTTTGTCTTTAAAAATATCTTAAGAGTTATTTTTTTTTACTTTTTCACTTCCAGTGGTAGGCTATTCCAGTCTGTCTGCTCTAATATAGAAGCCCCCCACGGGCATGAGCTCTAATTGTGGTACTTCTACGACATATCCACGTGTAATAACATGCCATCTTTGTATGTATTCTGTATAAGATAAGGAACAAATTTAAATTGGGAGCTAATTTCTCACTGTGCTGTGATTTTAAGGTATTTATTTATATGATCACCAGACACATTCTGAAATAAATATTTAAGTGGTCTGATCACTGATTATAGGACAAATCAGTCATGATGGATCCCTTCTAGTTTTTGAATATCCTCTGCTGGGTTGCCTTATGTGCAGAGGCTGCATGTCCTCCCTGTGGTCAGGTGGGTTTCCTCCGGGTGCTCCGGTTTCCTCCCATATCCCAAAGACATGCTGTAGATGGATTGGACACTCTAAATTGGCCCTAGGCATCGGTGTGTGCATGTGTGTGCCTTCCATGGAAGGCTGAGCACCGGGCTGGCAACTCAACATTGTAAAACTCTATTGCCAATCATGAGTGGACAGGTAATCCGATGTGGTGACCCCTAATCGGGAAAAGCCGAAAGCAGAAGAAGAAGAAGTTATTATATAAGGACAGAATGTACTTCTGTATACTTTGAGAGGGCACACTAGTGAAACAAATGAGTACTCCATTTTCCCAGAATACACATTTCTTAATATTCAGCATATTATACAATGCATTTTTTTAATTTATTTGTACATGAAGTATAAATGAAATGTACATCATTATTATGATACCTAAATCCTTGAAAAAGATCCACTTGAGTTAAGATTTGATTTTTAGTGCATAAAAGTAGACCACATTGTCAAAACCAAAATGCAAAACTGCACCCTTTTTACATTGAACCCAAGTTATTTTCAACAGACCGTGTTATTAACTAGTATAAGACTGCTGTTTCTACAGAACAGCATGATTCTTCTGTTTTTGATACGGAAAATGTTTTAATGTCATCAGCAAATTTGCTGAAAACCATAGTGGGAATAACAGGCACTGATAAAATAAAAACAAAGGTATTAAACAGAAATGGGCTCCCTGATGATTCCTGAAGAATACCCTTCCTGGTTTTTCAAGTAGATAAAGCATTTTGGATCTTAAAAACAAAAGTATGATTTCAGAGAAAGTTTGATATCTGGTTGATAAACTAATTAATGTACATACCCTAAGCTGCAACATTTGTATACTGGACATATTGGACAAGCCCAAATGAATAAGGTCCACACCTCTGCCCATATCCAAGGCATAAGTGGTGTGGGAATCAAATTGTAATGGACTGGTTTTACAGGAATGTCCTCCACTGAAGCCACGGTCATTTATATTTGAGCTACTATCAAACATTCAGGTAATAACTTTAATATGAGTCACTCAAATACTTTTCCTAGTACATTTCCCATGCTTATTGGTCAATAACTATCCAGATCATTGCAAATTCTACCTTTAAATAGGGGAATGACAGCGGATTATCAACAAGGTGGGCATGTGACTATTTTCTGTACATAGTTGAAATTTCTGGTTAAAGGATTAATCATATCATCATATGTCCCAAAGAAAACTGACGGGAATGTTACCTGGTCACACTGACTTACTAGACTTTCCTGAGAAGATCACTATTAATTTTAGGTTACACAGAGGCGATGGCGGCAGCTGTTGTCAAGAAGTAAGTCAATTTTAACAAAAACTTCACAAAAATATGTCAAATAGTGTATAAAATACCGTCCTATTGCAGCTAATCAGTTTTGAAGACATAGAGGTAGCATCTGCACATTTGCTAACATAAATATATATTTTTTGTTTTCTTGTTATTCTAAGCCTTGATTTAAGGTCTAGGGATGAATGGTTTCACTTCCTTTTGCATAATCTCTTTATTCTAATGAAAGTGTGTCAGTTGCAAAGGAATACTATATAAGCTTACTTGTAAAGGAAGCTTGATTATCACCTACTGGCTCCATTTTAACTATTGTAGACATGATTCCACTATAATTACCTGCCCACATTTCCTTATATGACCATTCAGGCCACACTGCAAATTCGGCTAGTGTTGTAACATCTCACTATAAGCTGCAAAATAGAACTTTCTAATTTCATTTTTGATGTCTCGGTCCTTTCTTCACACTAATAGCAGCAACGGATCCCAATGAGCTTCTAGCTGCCAAGTGGAAAAAATGTTCAAAACTTATTAATATGTTGTGTCTTTCGGCTTTTCCCGGTTAGGGGTCGCCACAGCGGAACTCCGGTCCACTAATGATTGGCAGTAGATTTTTACGTGCCGAGTTACCAGCTCTGACGCACAACCTTCAACGAAGGTATGCCCATTCACGCATGTCTCCACACAGAAGACGCTCTAGCTGAGAATTGAACAGGACAACATCTTTACTCTGAAGCGACAACGCTACTGCAGCACCACCACCGCAGTCTCAAAACTTATTACTATAAACCTCAAAATTGCTTAAACTAATATCTAGGATAGTAAAAACCCTACTAGCAGATGTTACTGTTTGTTTATATCCACCATTTTATGGCCTTTTGAAACGTTTTTCACATAGCCTTAGTGATGTAAACAAAGCCATGTGTCCTCATGGTGAGTTTACATCTCTCAGAGATATATCAGCTACACTTGCAGTAAATTATTAAAGAACTTTAAAAAATGTCCTTGTCTATCTGATTAATAGAAAGACTTTGGCATCTGTAAAAATATATATTTGTAAATCATTTTCTTTTTAAAGTTAACTTAATGTAAGCAGTTGCATTGTGATCACTACTGAAAATGCTGATAAGTGCAAATTCTGAGAGACATAGATACAAACACCTCTACAAGTGTGACTGTTCCTAAAATTATGAAAAAAATATCCAGGCAGTAGAATGTGTGGTTTGTCAGGAATGTAGCATGTTTTAAGCAACACAACCCATCTCTTTATCCTGTACAAGGTGAATTCCGCAGAGTGCATCAAATTTACTAGTGAGACCTTACATGTCGTAATATAAAACAACATATTTCATTGTATCACACCTGGACTGAAGGTGTCACTATATCCCTCTAAACATCTTTAATGATCTTGGCTATACAAGATTCAAACCCTCTCTTCCCTAAGTTCCTTAAATGGTAATGATATCTAGCAGAACATTTATTTTAGGGCAGGAAACTACAACAATGCTATATGCATACAGTTATACACAAACCCGAGGCATCTTGTAAAACTATTAAAACTGCTCACCTGGTGAACTTCTGTTGCAGAAAATCTATGGTAGAGAGGACAACATCACAGACGTTAAGAGTGAAGTGTTTTAATATGACAAGATCCATGAGATCTTCAAATACTGTCTACATATTCTGTAGCGATGTATGACCAGTATTTTTAAACAGTGCTAATAATATTTCACAGAAGCTTTGTTAAATCTAAAGACTGCCAATTTAATGTTCTGTAACTTACATCCTTAAAGACAACAGACCTTTGTATGCCTCTAATTATCACAGAGAACAAATTAAACAAAAGTGCATAATTTATTTGTTGGTGAAATCTTGGATGCAGTAAAGATTCTTTTTGCCCCTTGGTTATATGCAGCATGATCTGAACTGCTATTAGATTTATAAAATCCAATATTTAAAAGTTAATTTAAAGATATGCTTTCTTTAGGATCATCACCCCTTTAGGGTGGGAGGTTGGCATAATGGTTAAAGTGTTTACCTTACAGACACAATGTGTGGGGTTTGATTCTCACATGTGATAATTGGCTAGGCTTAAAAAATGGCCCACAAGGGCAGCTTGCCTAGTACTAACCTATGAGCAAACACAAATGCAGGGATAATAGAAAAGGCTGGCATTTGTAAACTGTGATTACAGAGATTGTGGGGTAAACATTTGTGCACTAATTTAACAATATTTGGGCATTACCTAACAAAAACGGGTCAACAGTCTGAGGGCGTTCTAACATATTTGTGGCTGTCATTATCGAGCTTGTAAAATCTAGGTCTACTAGTGTACTTGTACCTTTAAAAATAACACCGGCATATGAACTTCATACCTCTTTACTAGGTAGGGGTATTTTTTACTTACATTCTGTTCTGTAGATATAAATAAGATAGCAGTGGAATACATCGTGCAGATAACACACTAATGAAAAGAAAATTCTTTCCATAGATCTTCTAATCAAAAACTGGTGAAGGTGTGTATGTTTATAACTACATATATTACAACAAACTAAATACATATCTTCCTTAGCCGAGTACCTACATAAAATCATGTAAATGTAGAGCAAGCTAATATATTTATCAACTATAGTTGTCTTATATTGTGTTCAACATCTTAGCACTACAATCGAATCGCACTACCATTTCCTTTATTCTCTGTGTCATAAAAGGCTGTCTTCCGTTAATATACCAAGAGAATGCAAGCATCCAAGCACATTCACTACCAGACTAGATAATATAGGGTTCCTTTATACTATGAACAAATGAGTATGTCTCATTTAAATACAAGAATCAGAAACTAGTTTGCAGTTGGGAGCTTCCCTCAGACAAATATCTGTAATGATCAGACTATAGCTGTTAGAAATTCTTCAGTTTGTTGCATTATCTACTAAAATTAATTGTTTCTGCCCCTTATATCCCAGCAATAGATTATTTCCTTCTCTTCAAAGGTTCCCCTGATGTGAATAATTTGATATTAATACACTTTTTTGAATTAAGAAATTTAAAGTTACTTTCATTGTATAAACTAAGACTCACTGCTGTTACTTTTTGATTGGAACAACCATTCATACTCGCGGCTGCTCAGCCTAGGAGGTTTTTCAACATGTTTAGCGATATACAGGAGCAGGTACCATGTTCATTGAATCACAGAGGATAATTTAAAGAGCCCAGGAGAGACAAGAGATGAAACATAAAAGTAATAAAATGCACAGGTTTGTAGAACCATAGACAAGAGGGCCACCTTGCATTAAAAAAAACTTAACCCAACTTAAATAAGGTTTCAAAATATCAAAGTAAAATAAAATAAGACCACCTCTACTATTTCAATATTAAAGGCAAAAGTAAGATTGATTGAGATAGTACCGCACTGAGAGCAGATGCTATACATTCCCCATTCAAGCCACAAATAGGGCAAACTACTCTTTGGATTCCACTCTACTTGCAGTGACAAACACAAGTACAGTGGCTAAATGTCTATGTCTGATTGTCTAACAAATTTACGTTTCACTCAGCCACACAAAAAATAAGTGAAGTACCAGGGAGAGTATTACAACTTTTAAAGCAGTTTGACTTTCTGATCCTGTTATATGTGATACTGTTTATGTTCTAGCATGAGATCTGAACATAACAACACTTAAAGGTGCTTAACAATGTGATCTTTTCCCACTTTCAGAGCATGATCACAATAACCCGTGTACTACACGTCAGCTTTTGCTCTGGGTTTCTGTTAATATTCTGCGCTTTTGTTCTCATGGTTACTATACTTTTTGGTAAATGTAACATCTTCCTTATTTGGTGTAAATGCTGTCATACTTCAAAGACCTTCTCACCTTTGCCAGGATGTTCCCCAGAGAAAGAATTTGATAAAATCATTATTTAGTTATTCTCTTTCTGACAGGTACAAATTGCTAATATGTTTTATGGAATTGTAGCATTAGGTAAAGTATGTCACCAATCCATTAGGGAAAACAGAAACACTAATTACGATGTTATATAATGATCAATCAGCCCACTTCAACAATTTCCTTGCCAACTGGAAAAACTATTGCTCCAGACTTAGAAAACAACCATCAGTCTGTTATCAACAATTAAGTACATCTCACATTTTTTAAAATCAATGTGAATTCTCAAGCTGTTTCCACATTTTGAATCCACCACTTTATTTATTTGTTTATTTATTTTTTTTTTATTTTACATTTGTTGACCGGGCTAGTCCAACTGGATACATGTCCATTTTCAGTAGAGGCCCGGGGAGATAAGCTCCAACACAAATACACAATATACTATAAAAGTTGTGACAGTTCAAGCTTGACGCAACTGTTATTAAAAAAGTACAAAACTAATGGTGAGCATAATACAAATAGTAAAGGTAATATACAAAAAGTTGTTTACTTTATGCATATATACATAGAATTAAATTGGAAAACATGATTTATATGAATCGCTAAGGAGAAGTCAGTAGTTAGTGCAGTTTAATATTAGGTGAAAAGTTTACATAGGTATAAAGTAAGAATGTTTGTCAGGGTTAGTACAAGGGCATAACCAATGTGTACTAAGAAGTAGTTTTAGTTTCTGTTTAAAAAGTGTTATTGAGGACAGAGATATGAGTTCATTGGGAAGCAGGTTCCAGTGTTTTCCTACAGAATTAGAGAACAGACAGTCTCCTGCTAAGTTGTTCGATCTGCTAGTACTAATAAGTAGTTTATTAGAGGAGCGTAGATTCTTAAGATTGTTGTAGGGGGTAATGAGAGTAGAGAGTGCAGGTATATTGGTGGGGTGATACAGGCTCTTATGGGTAATAGCAAGCTGGTGAAATAGAAGCTGATTTTGGAACTCTAGCCATCCTAATAGTTTTAGGTTGCTACAATGATAAGTTTTAAAAGGAGAGCCAGTGGCAAATCTAGTAATATTATTATAGGAAATTGCCAGTTTGTTGAGGTTGTTTTTTGAAGATTAGTGTATATAGGTGAAGCGTAGAGTAGGGTGGAGATTAAATGAGTTCTGGCTATAGCGGTCCTGCCTAATGGGGTAAGAAAGGGTTTGATTCTATAGAGGGATCCCAATTTCTTGTTGACTGTTTTTATTATACTGTTAATGTGAGTATCAAAGTTAAGGTTGTTATCTATAGTTGTTCCTAAATGTTTGGTGGTTGGGTCAGGAGATATGAGAGTGCCGTTCTTAGATATGAGTGTGAAGTAAGCAGGGGTTGTCTTATGGGTTGGAGTAAAAAGTAGAAGTTTAGTTTTTTTAGGGTTCAGTAGGAGGCAGCGGTTTAAAAACCATTGTTCTACTGTATTAAATGCTTTTTGGGTAAGGGACTGTAGCTCAGAAGGAGAATTAGCTGAACAAATTATGGTGGAGTCATCTGCATATTGAATACAGGTGGCATGAGGAATTACTAATTGGAGGTCATTAATAAAAATGGAAAATAGCAGTGAGCCTAATATGGAGCCCTGGGGAACACCAAGGGAAATGGGGAGGTGTGTAGATAGATTGTTGTCCCATAGTACAGCCTGTTGTCTGTTGTCTAAGTAAGATTTGAACCAACTTAAGGGTGAAGGTTCAAGAGAAAGGGATTTAAGTATATCTATAAGGAGCTGGTGACTAACCATGTCAAAAGCTTTAGATAAATCTATAAAGACTGAAGAGGAGAGAATATTGTTGTTACGGGTTTTTTTTTTTGCAGTCTGTAAAGGATAGCAGTGCAGTGGTGGTACTGTGGAATGGTCTAAATCCATGTTGACAGTTGGGGAGTAAGTTATTTTGGATAAAATGGTTAAGTAGTTGCTTATGGATGCATTTTTCCATTATTTTTGCCAGTGGGGAGAGTAAATCTATCGGACGATAGTTTGAAAAGTCATTGGAGTTACCACCTTTATGTAGGGGGATCATGTGCGAGATTTTCCAGATAGATGGGATAGTTCCTTCTCTTATGGTTCTGTTTATCAGTATGGAAATGGGGAAGGCTATGGCTTTGGCTCCTTTTTGCAGGTATTTTGCTGGTAGTTGGTCAGCAGAAGGGGTGGTAGGTTTTAGTTTTAGGAGAAGTAGAAACATATTATAACTGAAATGATGGAAGTGGGCAAGTAGGTGAGGTTGCTAGATTAGAGGTACTTGGATATAATTGACTAGCCAGAGTTTGGATGGCATCTGTAAAAAAAGAATTGAAGGCTTTGGCAGTTTGTGATGGATTCTTACGGTTGGAGTCTTGGGGGTTAGGTGTAATAGACTGGCCTGGGTGTAGTAGTTTGTTAATGCTAGACCAAAACATTTGTGGATTCTTTTGGTGAGTTTGTTGTAGCTGGAAGTAAAAGTTTTTTTTATCTATCTTGTTATATTTCTAAGTTGTTTAAAGTATTGGTGGTCTGTAGAATTCTTAGTAGTGCGCCATTTAGCCCAAGATTTGTTTCCAAGGAGGATTTTTTGCCTAGTAGCTATTGTGAGCCATGAGGTAGGTTTAGCCTTATTTCAAATGGAGCGTGATGGGGATGGTGGTCAAGGATGGCTAACACTTCTTCAGCCATTTTGTCTAGTATATCTACCACATACCCTGGGGGAAAAAACAAAGCAACGTCTTATACATGAATTATTTCCTCTCTTTTTTTTCCAAAATAGAAGACCTACTGATTCCTTAGCATTTTCTGCTTACGTACTTTGTAGATACCCTTACGGTCAATGAATGTTTCTACCACATACATTACTCTTATGCTGTCTTTCTGCTACACAATACATACGAGCCGACAGCCACTCATAATGCAATGAATGTTTAACAGGAAGTAGTAATAAACATTTCTGTAGAATGCTGGATCTGTATCACCTACAGAAAACACTACAGCAGCATAATGTAGTTCCGATAATTTTAAAAAGAAGAAAAATGAGAAGTTTAATTAGGAAGTACGAGAACATTCTAGATTATATGCAAAACATAGAAGTGTGTGAGATGTACACAGAATATTGCAAAAATGAATAGATTAAATGCAAAACATAGAAGTGTGTGAGATGTACACAGAATATTACAAAAATGAATAGATTAAATGCAAAACATAGAAGTGTGTGAGATGTACACAGAATATTGCAAAAATGAATAGATTGAAGTGGTGAGATGTACACAGAATATTACAAAAATGAATAGATTAAATGCAAAACATAGAAGTGTGTGAGACGTACACAGAATATTACAAAAATGAATAGATTATACGCAAAACATAGAAGTGTGTGAGATGTACACAGAATATTACAAAAATGAATAGATTATATGCAAAACATAGAAGTGTGTGAGATGTACACACAATATTGCAAAAATGAATAGATTAAATGCAAAACATAGAAGTGTGTGAGACGTACACAGAATATTACAAAAATGAATAGATTAAATTCAAAACATAGAAGTGTGTGAGATGTACACAGAATATTACAAAAATGAATAGATTATATGCAAAACATAGAAGTGTGTGAGATGTACACAGAATATTACAAAAATGAATAGATTATATGCAAAACATAGAAGTGTGTGAGATGTACACAGAATATTGCAAAAATGAATAGATTAAATGCAAAACATAGAGGTGTGTGAGATGTACACAGAATATTACAAAAATGAATAGATTATATGCAAAACATAGAAGTGTGTGGTATGTACACAGAATATTGCAAAAATGAATAGATTATGTGCAAAACATAGAAGTGTGTGAGATGTACACAGAATATTGCAAAAATGAATAGATTATATGCAAAACATAGAAGTGTGTGGTATGTACACAGAATATTACAAAAATGAATAGATTAAATGCAAAACATAGAAGTGTGTGAGACGTACACAGAATATTGCAAAAATGAATAGATCATATGCAAAACATAGAAGTGTGTGAGATGTATACAGAATATTGCAAAAATGAATATGAAAACATAATAGATATTCTCTAAATGCTCATTATAATAGTGGAGCATTATTGATATGACAAAGAAATGTAATGAAATTTTTTTTCATCCTTTTGTTGACCAGGTTAGTCATACTCAGCATAGCATCTCTTCAGGGGACACCCAAAGTGGTATTTATACTACTAGGGGAAATTTGGCCAGGCATGAGGGAACATCAACTTCTATTACCAATAGGTGCTGTGAGAACTTTTATATCCAACTTAGCTACCACCAATGGCATCTTGGTTTAACATCTCATCTGAAGGATAAAATAATTTCAGGAAGATTTAGGTTATTATAGCATATGCTTCAATGTCATGGTGTTCTAGGAAGCCAAATTGGCATTCCTTATTAATATTCAACCATAACTGGGATCAATGTACCCCCCCTTACAAAGCTAGTATGCTCTGTGTTACAGAATGAGGATTTACATCTCTCTTGATGTCCATCTGGCTTACTTCTACACATAATGGCCACATGATTCAACCACTAAATTCATTGCAATCCACAAACTGCTGGTTCCATCACTTTTTTTCAAATTTCCAGGGAAAGTAAATTAATTCCCAGATAACTAAACAGTGAGGTCCCCACATTAGTTCATGCTATTAAAAAACACTTTACTTTTTGGTTTAACACTGTAAAAAAGTGTCATTTTTCACAAGTCATAGTTTAAAAGAAAACTGGTCCGGGCTTGTAAACTGGACAACATATTTAATTAGAAGTTACATACCTGAGCTATTTTAGTCCCCCGCATTGAGCCACTGACATCAACCACAAATATAACATTCTTAGGTACTCGTGGTAGGTTTTCAGGAGCAAAGAAGTGTACAAAGTATCCATTGACAATCTGCAATATAAGATTTCACAGAAAAAAATGTAATATGCAGAAAATTAGAATACAGCAAAACGGTTGCATTGACATAAAAGAAGACATATATGTAGCTAAGCTAACCTGCAGCTCGCCTGCACTGTGTACCCTCTCAACATCATAGGTTATCAGAAAATCTCCATCCAGGATAGTCTGCTGGCAGTCTGGGCAGCTGCGCTGCTGATCAAATGTGGGTTTGAACCTCACATGCCCCTGAAATGGAAAAATAGAAACAAAATTTTCTTTTTTCCCCATGCAAGACAAGCTGTATTATATTTTTGTATTCAATTTGTTCACAAAATTTAATATTCCTTATAGCTGTGAAATGAGGATTTTTTTTAACTCTTTGGACCACATACATGATGGTGTTAATACTACCTCTGACATTAAAAGTTTAGACTTGTCAGCAGATTCACACTTATTCTTTTATTTAATAAAAATGCAAATTATAAATGATCTAGATTAAAATGTATCCTGATGATGATGATACTAAAATTGTATTGAGTTGGAGTAAAACAATAAAATCACTATTATAGAAAGTTATAATTGTGTTCATTCTAAACAAGATTTTTAGTGAATATTTTCAAACTATATGAATAAAGTGTGAAGAAAGTAGAATACTGACTAGTCTGCAGTGGTTTTACAGAAAAAACAGCATTATAAATGGTGTACAATCGATAACACCACTAATGCTACAGATTCATAGGTTGTTACTAGCATGCAGTTGAGAAGACATTGATGTGCTCACATGCTCAATGGTCTGCTTACGGACTTGCCCAACGTCACACAGTAGGCTGAGGGAATCAAACCCTGGACCACAGGAAGTAGTTCAGGAACAGCTCATATTCTTAATCCTCAGCACCAAGTTCCACACTAAGAAGCAGACCACGGAAGGAGCAGAGTATAGAAAATAATTACCTTCTTTAGGATATTCCCATTGTAATGACTCCTGCTCCCTACAAAGGTGTTTGTTGAGCAGCTTGTCTGCTGTGTGAGGTTGAATTATACGTTTACATCCTTACGTATATTTACAAGCTTGTATTAAACTGCCATTTTTTATGTTGTAATCAAGCTTTCTGCATCACATTCAGGTAATTCATTTTGCTAAGTGGAAGGTTATTTTCTACTTTGGTATACTGTGTTGTTTTAAAAACATGTCACTTGCTTACTATATATCTTCTATCTCAGTATATAGTCTTTACTCCAGAAGACAAATTTCTTTATTTCATATTTCAGCGATAGTGGTAATAGCTTAAACATGTTACCTTAGGACATTCTCTGCTCTGGGGGCCTTAACTTCCTCTGCAAGCATGCATCATAAAGAAATTGTATTTTCTCTCCCAGCTTTCAGAAAATGCATGTAGTTTAACTGTTTTAGTTTCCTTTTTCCTGGTCATATCACCTTACAATTTATTTCGCAGAATTTTTTGTACAATTTCAAAAGGTCTTTGCCACTTTGCAAAGAAACAGTTTTCGGTAAAAGGTACTAACACAAGTGCGTAGCTCCTGGTTTGAATTCACTGAGGTTATGATGAATGATATATGCTGTGTCTTCTGCCCATCTGTTCACTCAGCGGTCTCTTACTATATGCATTATTGTTCTTAAACTGTCCTGCAGGCTTGTGAAGTGCTCATATTATTCCTTTAAATAGGGACTTTTCCTGCTACCATATTTCTTTGGCTATATCTAGCAAGCCTAAGGGATGTCAGCAATATAGATTCATAAGTTCAAAGATTTATAGGTCTGTACTAGGCTAACAACCACTGGGGCTGTTTTAAACCTAGCCATGCATCCCAAATCTCTAAAAAGTTATGTTACCCTTGGTAAACTTAAGCAGGGCTTGGTAGAAGAAACATTTACAGGTGGCCTGTGTCTTATTAGAGACATAGGTGCCAAACCAGGGATGAATTTCCTGTTTCCCAGCCTCCATTTGTCCCAGTCACATTTTAACTGAGTTAGGGAGGAACTCTGCTCACATGGATGTGGAGGCTGCTATACAGAAGGTGTGGGCTCTCGAATGCATACCTGTTTCACCAGTAGGCCCTATTTATATCACAGGAAAGGTTTGAAGTCTTTAGTATGGGTAATTCTGGTACCATTTGTTTTGTGGACATGCAGGAAGTCCATCAGCATAGGGGCTGATGATGCCTTGTATGCCAAAAGTTTCTTCAACAACTTGTAAGAGACAGAATACAGGGAGAGGGCTTTGAGGCAAGCTGCATATGACATGTTATTTACATTTTGTATTCTTTTAGTGAGGAACCTTTGCAGGCATTCCAATTGATGGCAGTTCCTGGTTAGGTACATACCAAAGAGGGTATTGTACTCAATGATAGGTTTGATGAATGGTGAATAGAGTGGAACAATGCCCTCCTTGGACCTAGGTGCCATACCTTTGTTTATAAGTTGCACAACATGGAATGATTTTTCTCACTACAGCAGACACATGATGGTTAAAGGCTAGATTACTGTCCATCAGTTTTCCCAATTCCCTGAGTAATAGGTAACTCCTGAGGTTGTCTTACCAATATGATAGTTACCAGTGTGGCTGACTTGCCAAAGAATGCTATTATGCAGTTCTTGACATTTCGTTTTAGTCCACGACTCTGACATCAGTTATTTGTCTGTGTCAGTCCTTCTCTGAGAACATTAGTTTGTTTGTGTCTTTCAGCTTTTTCCAGTTAGGGGTCGCCACAGTGGAACTCTGGTCCGCTAATGATTGGCAGTTGATTTTTACATACCAGCTTGCCAGGTCCGATGGACAACCTTCAATGAAGGTACACCCATTCACGCATGTCTCCACGCAGAAGAAGCTCTAGCTGTGAATCAAACTGGACAGCATCTTACTGTGAGGTGACAACGCTACCGCAGCACCACCACCACGGGTACTCTCTGAGAACATTAGTATTGGTTGGTTATTCTATGACTGCTCCAAAGCTGCAATCATCTGCAAATTTTGTCAGCCAAAGGCCCTTGATGTTGGCCTTGACTTCAGAAAGTAGATGCCAAAAATTAGCATTCCTAGCAAAGATGCCTGAAGGACTCTGCTTTTGACTGGCTTCTTTGTACAGGTGACCTGCCCAATTTTACCATTCTGAGTCCTGGCTGTGAGCCAGCTGGCCATACCCCAGGTGGCATAAGGGTTGTACCTCACCTCTTGAGTTATCCAACAATACCCAAGTGGGGTATTGTGTCAAATGCCTTGGCCAGGTCAAGGTAGGCAGTGTGAAATGTTTTGCCCTTGTCCATTGCTCTAATGACCTTCTCAAAGAAGAGCACCATGCCGAGTAGGCATGACCTGCCCTTGATGCAACCATATTGGGTTGGTTCCAGTGTCTGGTGGTTTCCTCTGTCATTACCGATCATTTTCATAATAATTATTTCCATGACTTTGCATATAATACTAGTGAGGCTTATGGTTCTGTTGTCCCAGGGTCTATATTATCCCACCTTTGTGCAGAGAAATAGGGGTTGCTCTCTCCATTCATGAAGTACAAAGCCCATTTGGAGGCAGTAATTAAATAGTGATTCCAGAGTGTCTGATAGGTCGTGTTTCGCATGCTGTTTAGAATGCAGCCTGGGATATTGTCAGTCCCATTGATGCAGGGTTCTTGGCCTTAGAAAGAACATTGAAGACTTGCTCCCTAGTGATAGTTGGGGGAGTTATATTTGATGGTATTTCCTGAGGGGAGGTAGGGGGAGTTAGAGTTGAATTTGTCTGCCAGTAGGTTTGCTATATCTTCCTGCTCAGTGTAGGTGTATCCATTAACACAGCTGTGTATTGCCTTTGAATTTGCGGATATAGTTAAAGAATGCCTTGTGGCTGCTCTTGGCATGAAAGGCAAAATTTAACTCAAATATGGCTTTGGTAGACTTTATTTATCCTAGGAGTTGTTTGCTTAGTTAAATGAGGGTACTATCATCCTGGTGGATTCTACTTCCTTCTGTTAGCTTGTTGCTAATGCTCTGATTTCATCAAGGTGGCTTGTTTTTGGAGTTAGTTCTGTACTCACTCCTGGTGGGTACAACTGCCTGTGTGCAGCTATTAGCATGTTTGTATATGATTGTTAAGGTTCTACATAGGCAGCAGTGTTCTTAGGGTTTAGGGGGGACTTGACATTTTCCCTTACTGATTACATTTTATTAGTCTTGTGAAATTTATATGATGTGAAACCATTTGAGGATTGGGGTACTTCTATTACAGTGATGAAATTAATTGTAAGAAGTTGGTCCCAATTTCTCCAATTTACTTTTATAGCCTTTCAAAATGAAGTATTTTAAGTTTCAGTAAAGTGCTCAAATAGCCTATTTGTCTGATGGTGGCACACAGATATTCTTAGTTGCTTTAAAACATGCATACATTAATCTGGGCATAAATGAGATACCTCGTTCAGAAATAATTTCTAAGGGAATTTCTACTCTAAATAAGATTAGTACTAAAGATTTTGCATTCACTCTTCATCAGAGTGTTTCCTCTGGAAATATTGTTGCATAGTCATTGATTACCAGGACAGAGCATTGGCCCTTCCTCACTTATACAATTGGACATACAACGTCCATGGCTAGGATAGATAAGGGTACAAAAGGGTTCTTACACCCTTGACAAAGTGCTGTTGTTTGACATTCTGAGCAAACCAAAAACTATGATCCTCAGAATACCAGATTAGTAAAATCTAATCAATATCGAGGCTTTTTTCTTATCATTTCCTAAATGACCACCCAAAATGCAGCTATAGGTTAACCTCATTACATGTGTTCTAAGAGGTTTTGGGACAAATGACAGTTTTAGCATCTGTGGTTTCGCATTGGCTACCTTGTAGTTTAGGAAGCATCTTTCCTCAAGTTATGGCTATAAAGTAGGGCTGTCCTTTTTGTTTTGTTCCCCATACACTCATGTTATTTACTCGCTAACTGTGTTTACTGTGATATCTTCACAGTGAGTGCTCATGAAATGGACAAGCCTTATCTGGATGTCACTCCACACAACACCATTTTCATCGGTATTCTAGAGTGAATTATAAGCCATGATCTCTTTCTTTGGTAAATACAGATACAGGCTTTTCCTCTTCAAGTAGTTCATTCTCTGTAAAAGGCAACTCACAGCAATATTTTTCTTTCTCTTCTTCAGTACTTATTTTACGTTTTTACCCTTAGAGTACTACTTCTGTTTCTAGATGGCCAAAAATAACACCCTGTTCTAGTTTTCCTTTATCTCCCGAATGAGATTCACCCATCTCTTCCTTGGTTTTGACATCTTCACCCCTTACTGTTTTTTTAACTATTTAACTTCTTCACACCTGTTGCACGATCTGTTTATATCTTGAGATTTAATTCATTCACACCAGTACCATGATCAGTATATATCCTGGGATTTAATTCATTCACACTTGTAGCAGAATCTGTGTATATACGGGATTTAACTCAGTCACACCAGTAGCACGATCTGTGTATATCATGGGATTTAACTAATTCACACCTGTAGCACAATCTGTGTATATCCCAGGATTTAACTCATTCACACCTGTAGCACAATCTGTGCATATCCTGTGATTTAACTCATTCACACCAGTACTATGATCTGTGAATATCCTGGCATTTAACTCATTCACACCTGTAGCACAATCTGTGTATATCCTGGATTTAACTCATTCACACCTGTAGCATGATATGTGTATTTCCTGGGATTTAACTCAGTCACACCTGTAGCACAATCTGTGTATGTCCTGGGATTTAACTAATTCACACATGTAGCACGATCTGTGTATATCCTGGGATTTAACTCATTCACACCTATAACACAATCTCTGTATGTCCTGGGATTTAACTAATTCACACCTGTAGCAAGATCTGTGTATATCCTGTGATTTAACTCATTCACACCTGTAGCACGATCTGTGTATAACCTGGGATTTAACTCCATCACACCTGTAGCACAATCTGTGTATGTCTTGGGATTTAACTAATTTTCACCTGTAGCATGATCTGTGTATATCCTGGGATTTAACCCATTCACACCTGCAGCATGATCTTTGTATGTCTTAGGATTAAACTCATTCACACCTGTAGCATGATCTGTGCATAACCTGGGATTTAACTCCATCAGACCTGTAGCACAATCTGTGTATGTCTTGGGATTTAACTAATTTTCACCTGGAGCATGATCTGTGTATATCCTGGGATTTATCTCATTCACACCTGTAGCATGATCTGTGTATGTCATGTGATTTAACTCATTCTCACCTGTAGCACTATCTGTGTATATCCTGGGATTTAGCCCTTTCACACCTATAGCACAATCTGTGCATATCCTGGGATTTAACTCATTCACACCTGTAGCATGATCTGTGCATATCCTGGGATTTAACTCATTCACACCTGTAGCATAATCTGTGTATATCCTGGGATTTAACTAATTCACACCTGTAGCATTATCTGTGTATATGCTGTTATTTAACTCATTCACGCCTATAGCAATATCTGTGTATGTGTTGGATTTTAACTCATTCACACCTGTAGCATGATCTGTGTATATCCTGGGATTTAACTCATTCACACCTGTAGCAAGATCTGTGTATATTCTGGGATTTTACTTATTCACACCTGTAGCATTATCTGTGTATATGCTGTTATTTAACTCATTCACGCCTATAGCACGATCTGTGTATGTCTTGGAATTTAACTCATTCACACCTGTAGCATGATCTGTGTATATCCTGGGATTTAACTCATTCACACTTGTAGCACAATCTGTGTATGTCCTGGAATTTAATGCATTCACACCGGTAGCAAGATCAGTGTATATCATGGGATTTAACTCATTCACACCTGTAGCACAATTTGTGTATATCCAGGGATTTAGCTAATTCACAACTGTAGCATGATCTGTGTATATCCTGGGATTTAACTCATTCACACCTGTAGCACGTTCTGTATATATCCTGGGTTTTAACTCATTCACACCTGTAGCACAGTCTCTGTATGTCTTGGGATTTAACTCATTTTCACCTGTAGCATGATCTGTGTATATCCTGGGATTTAACTCATTCACACCTGTAGCATGATCTGTGTATGTCCTAGGATTTAACTCATTCACACCTGTGGCGCGATCTGTGTATATTCTGGGATTTAACTAATTCACACCAGAACCACGATCTGTGTATATCCTGGGATTTAACTCATTCACACCTATAGCACGATCTGTGTATATCCTGGGATTTAACTCATTCACAACTGTAGGATGATCTGTGTATATCCTGGGATTTAACTCATTCACACCTGTAGCATGATCTGTGTATGTCCTGGGATTTAACTCATTCACACCTGTTGCATGATCTGTGTATATCCTGGAATTTAACTCATTTACACCTGTAGCATGATCTGTGTATATCCTGGGATTTAACTCATTCACACCTGTAGCACAATCTGTGTATATCCTGGGATTTAACTCATTTATACCAGTAGCATGATCTGCGTATATCCTAGGATTTAACTCATTCACACCTGTAGCATGATCTGTGTATATCCTGGGATTTAACTCATTCACACCTGTAGCACAATCTGTGTATATCCTGGGATTTAACTCATTCACACCTGTAGCACAATCTGTGTATATCCTGGGATTTAACTCATTCACACCTGTAGCACAATCTGTGTATATCCTGGGATTTAACTCATTCACACCTGTAGCATGATCTGTGTATGCCTTGGGATTTAACTCATTTTCACCTGTAGCATGATCTGTGTATATCCTGGGATTTAACTCATTCACACCTGTAGCATGATCTGTGTATGTCTTGGGATTTAACTCATTCACACCTGTAGCATGATCTGTGTATATCCTGGGATTTAACTCATTCACACCTGTAGCACAATCTGTGTATGTCTTGGGATTTAACTCATTTTCACCTGTAGCATGATCTGTGTATATCCTGGGATTTAACTCATTCACACCTGTAGCATGATCTGTGTATGTCCTGGGATTTACCTCATTCACACCTGTAGCATGATTTGTGTATATCCTTGGATTTAACTCATTCACACCAGTACCACGATCTGTGTATATCCTGGGATTTAACTCATTCACACCTGTAGCACAATCTGTGTATATCCTGGGATTTAACTCATTCACACCTGTAGCATGATCTGTGTATATCCTGGGATTTAACTCATTAACACCTGTAGCATAATCTGTGTATATCCTGGGATTTAACTCATTCATCCCTGTAGCATGATATGTGTATATCTTGGGATTTAACTCATTCACACCTGTAGCCCGATCTGTTTATATCCTGGGATTTAACTCATTCTCACCTGTAGCACAATCTGTGTATGTCCTGGGATTTACCTCATTCACACCTGTAGCAAGATCTGTGTATATTCTGGGATTTTACTTATTCACACCTGTAGCATTATCTGTGTATATGCTGGGATTTAACTCATTCACGCCTATAGCACGATCTGTGTATGTCTTGGAATTTAACTCATTCACACCTGTAGCATGATCTGTGTATATCCTGGGATTTAACTCATTCACACTTGTAGCACAATCTGTGTATGTCCTGGAATTTAACTCATTCACACCTGTAGCATGATCTGTGTATATCCTGGGATTTAACTCATTCACACCTGTAGCATGATCTGTGTATGTCCTGGGATTTAACTCATTCACACCTGTAGCATGATCTGTGTATATCCTGGGATTTAACTCATTCACACCTGTAGCACAATCTGTGTATATCCTGGGATTTAACTCATTCACACCTGTAGCACAATCTGTGTATATCCTGGGATTTAACTCATTCACACCTGTAGCACAATCTGTGTATATCCTGGGATTTAACTCATTCACACCTGTAGCACAATCTGTGTATGTCCTGGGATTTAACTCATTCACACCTGTAGCAAGATCTGTGTATATCCTGGGATTTAACTCATGCACACCTGTAGCACGATCTGTGCATATCTTGGGATTTAACTCATTCACACCTGTAGCATGATCTGTGTATATCCTGGGATTTAACTCATTCACACCTGTAGCATGATCTGTGTATGTCTTGGGATTTAACTCATTCACACCTGTAGCATGATCTGTGTATATCCTGGGATTTAACTCATTCACACCTTTAGCATGATTTGTGTATGTTCTGTGATTTAACTCATTTTCACCTGTAGCATGATCTGTGTATATCCTGGGATTTAACTCATTCACACCTGTAGCATGATCTGTGTATATCCTGGGATTTAACTCATTCACAGCTGTAGCAAGATCTGTGTATATCCTGGGATTTAACTCATTCACACCTGTAGCACGATCTGTGTATATCCTGGGATTTAACTCATTCACACCTGTAGCACAATCTGTGTATATCCTGGGATTTAACTCATTCACACCTGTAGCATGATCTGTGTATATCTTGGGATTTAACTCATTAACACCTGTAGCACGATCTGTGTATATACTGTGATTTAACTCATTCACACCTGTAGCACAATCTGTGTATGTCTTGGGATTTAACTCATTCACACCTGTAGCATGATCTGTGTATATCCTGGGATTTAACTCATTCACACCTGTAGCATGATCTGTGTATGTCCTGGGATTTTACTCATTCACACATGTAGGACGATCTGTGTATATCCTGGGATTTAACTCAATCACACCTGTAACACGATCTGTGTATATCCTGGGATTTAATTCATTCACACCTGTAGCACCTCTGTGTATATCTTGGGATTTAACTCATTAACACCTGTAGCATGATCTGTGTATATACTGGGATTTAACTCATTCACACCTGTAGCACAATCTGTGTATATCCTGGGATTTAACTCATTCACACCTGTAGCATGATCTGTGTATATACTGGGATTTAACTCATTCACACCTGTAGCACCTCTGTGTATATCTTGGGATTTAACTCATTAACACCTGTAGCACGTTATGTGTATATCTTGGGATTTAACTCATTAACACCTGTAGCACAATCTGTGTATATACTGTGACTTAACTCATTCACACCTGTAGCATGATCTGTGTATATCCTGGGATTTAACTCATTCACACCTGTAGCGGGATCTGTGTATATTCTGGGATTTAACAAATTCACACCTGTAGCATGATCTGTGTATATCCTGGGATTTAACTCATTCACACCTGTAGCACGGTATGTGTATATCATAGGATTTAACTCATTCACAACTGTAGGATGATCTGTGTATATCCTGGGATTTAACTCATTCACACCTGTAGCATGATCTGTGTATGTCCTGGGATTTAACTCATTCACACCTGTAGCATGAATTGTGTATATCCTGGGATTTAACTCATTCACACCTGTAGCACAATCTGTGTATATCCTGGGATTTATCTCATTCACACCTGTAGCATGATCTGTGTATATCCTGGGATTTAACTCATTCACACCTGTAGCATGATCTGTGTATATCCTGGGATTTAACTCATTCACACCTGTAGCACAATCTGTGTATATCCTGGGATTTAACTCATTCACACCTATAACATGATCTGTGTATATCCTGGGATGTAACTCATTCACAACTGTAGGAAGATCTGTGTATATCCTGGGATTTAACTCATTCACACCTGTAGCATTATCTGTGTATATCCTGGGATTTAACTCATTCACACCTGTAGCATGATCTGTGTATATCCTAGGATTTAACTCATTCACACCTGTAGCATAATCTGTGTATATCCTGGATTTAACTCATTCATCCCTGTAGCATGATCTGTGTATATCCTGGGATTTAACTCATTCACACCTGTAGCACGGTATGTGTATATCATAGGATTTAACTCATTCACACCTGTAGCCCGATCTGTTTATATCCTGGGATTTAACTCATTCTCACCTGTAGCACAATCTGTGTATGTCCTGGGATTTACCTCATTCACACCTGTAGCATGATCTGTGTATATCCTGGGATTTAACTCATTCACACCTGTAGCATGATATGTGTATGTCCTGGGATTTAACTCATTCACACCTGTAGAATGAATTGTGTATATCCTGGGATTTAACTCATTCACACCTGTAGCATGATCTGTGTATGTCCTGGGATTTAAAGAATTCATACCTGTAGCACAATCTGAATATATCGTGGGATTTAACTCAATCACACCTGTTGCATGATCTGTGTATATCCTGGGATTTGACTCATTCACACCTATGGCACGATCTCAGTATATCCTGGGATTTTACTCATTCACACATGTAGGACGATCTGTGTATATCCTGGGATTTAACTCATTCACACCTGTAGCATGATCTGTGTATATCCTGGAATTTATCTCATTCACACCTGTAGCACAATCTGTGTATGTCCTGGGATTTAACTCATTCACACCTGTAGCAAGATCTGTGTATATCCTGGGATTTAATTCATTCACACCTGTAGCACTATCTGTGTATATCTTGGGATTTAACTCATTAACACCTGTAGCACGATCTGTGTATATACTGGGATTTAACTCATTCACACGTATAGCACAATCTGTGTATGCCTTGGGATTTAACTCATTTTCACCTGTAGCATGATCTGTGTATATCCTGGGATTTAACTCATTCACACCTGTAGCATGATCTGTGTATGTCTTGGGATTTAACTCATACACACATATAGCATGACCTGTGTATATCCTGGGATTTAACTCCTTCACACCTGTGTAGGTCTTTGGATTTAAATCATTTTCACCTGTAGCATGATCTGTGTATATCCTGGGATTTAACTCATTCACACCTGTAGCACGATCTGTGTATATCCTGGGATTTAACTCATTCACACCTGTAGCATGATCTGTGTATAACCTGGGACTTATCTCATTCACACCTGAAGCAAGATCTGTGTATATCCTGGGATTTAATTCATTCACACCTGTAACACTATCTGTGTTTATCTTGGGATTTAACTCATTAACACCTGTAGCACGATCTGTGTATATACTGGGATTTAACTCATTCAAACCTGTAGCATGATCTGTGTATGTCTTAGGATTTAACTCATTCACACCTGTAGCACAATCTGTGTATATCCTGGGATTTAACTCATTCAAACCTGTAGCATGATCTGTGTATGTCTTAGGATTTAACTCATTCACACCTGTAGCATGATCTGTGTATATCCTGGGATTTAACTCATTCACACCTCTAGCAAGATCTGTGTATGTCCTGGGGTTTACCTTATTAACACCTGTAGCATGATCTGTGTATATCCTTGGATTTAACTCATTCACACCAGTACCACAATCTGTGCATATCCTGAGATTTAACTATTTCACACCTATAGCACAATCTGTGCATATCCTGGGATTTAACTAATTCACACCTGTAGCAAGATCTGTTTATATCCTGGGATTTAACTCATTCACACCTGTAGCATGATCTGTGTATAAACTGGGATTTAACTCATTTGCACCCATAGGATGATCTGTATATGTCCTGGGATTTAAAAAATTCACACCTGTAGCATGATCTGTGCATATCCTGGGATTTAACTCATTAACACCTGTAGCATAATCTGTGTATATCCTGGGATTTAACTCATTCATCCCTGTAGCATGATATGTGTATATACTGGGATTTAACTCATTCACACCTGTAGCACGGTATGTGTATATCATAGGATTTAACTAATTCTCACCTATAGCACAATCTGTGTATGTCTTGGAATTTAACTCATTCACACCTGTAGCATGATCTGTGTATATCCTGGGATTTAACTCATTCACACCTGTAGCACAATCTGTGTATATCCTGGGATTTAACTCATTCACACCTGTAGCACGATCTGTGTATATCCTGGGATTTAACTCATTTACACCTGTAGCACAATCTGTGTATGTCCTGGGATCTAACTCATTCACACCTGTAGCAAGATCTGTGTATACCCTGGGATTTAACTCATTCACACCTGTAGCACAATCTGTCTGTATCCAGGGATCTAATTCACACCTGTAGCACAATTTGTGTATATCCAGGGATTTAGCTAATTCACAACTGTAGCATGATCTGTGTAAATCCTGGGATTTAACTCATTCACACCTGTAGCAAGATCTGTGTATATCCTGGGATTTAACTCATGCACACCTGTAGCACGATCTGTGCATATCTTGGGATTTAACTCATTCACACCTGTAGCACAATCTGTGTATGTCTTGGGATTTAACTCATTCACAACTGTAGCATGATCTGTGTATATCCTGGGATTTAACTCATTCACACCTTTAGCATGATTTGTGTATGTTCTGTGATTTAACTCATTCACACCTGTAGCACGATCTGTGTTTATCCTGGGATTTAACTCATTCACACCTGTAGCATGATCTGTGTATATCCTGGGATTTAACTCATTCACCTCTATAGCACTATCTGTGTACATCCTGGGATTTAACTCATTCACACCTGTAGGATGATCTGTGTATATCCTGGGATTTAACTCATTCACACCTGTAGCATGATCTGTGTATATCCTGGGATTTAACTCATTCACACCTGTAGCACGATCTGTGTATATCCTGGGATTTAACTCATTCACACCTGTAGCATGATCTGTGTATATCCTGGGATTTAACTCAATTACACTTGTTGCATGATCTGTGTATATCCTGGGATTTAATTCATTTACACCTGTATTATGATCTGTGTATAACCTGGGATTTAACTCATTCACACCTGTAGCACGATCTGTGTATATCCTGGGATTTAACTCATTCACACCTGTAGCACAGTCTGTGTATATCCTGGGATTTAACTCATTCACACCTGTAGCAAGATCTGAGTATATCTTGGGATTTAACTCATTCACACCTGTAGCACAAACTGTGTATATCCTGGGATTTATCTCAGTCACACCTGTAGCACAATCTGATTATATCCTGGGATTTAACTAATTCACACCTGTAGCACGATCTGTGTATATCCTGGGATTTAACTCATTCACACCTATAACATGATCTGTGTATATCCTGGGATGTAACTCATTCACAACTGTAGGAAGATCTGTGTATATCCTGGGATTTAACTCATTCACACCTGTAGCATTATCTGTGTATATCCTGGGATTTAACTCATTCACACCTGTAGCATGATCTGTGTATATCCTGGGATTTAACTAACTCACACCAGTACCACGATCTGTGTATATCCTGGTATTTAACTCATTCACACCTATAGCATGATCTGTGTATGTCCTGGGATTTAACTCATTCACACCTGTTGCATGATCTGTGTATATCCTGGAATTTAACTCATTTACACCTGTAGCATGATCTGTGTATATCCTGGGATTTAACTCATTCACACCTGCACACGATCTGTGTATATCATGGGATTTAACTCATTCACACCTGTAGCAAGATCTGAGTACATCTTGGGATTTAACTCATTCACACCTGTAGCACAAACTGTGTATATCCTGGGATTTAACTCATTTATACCAGTAGCATGATCTGCGTATATCCTAGGATTTAACTCATTCACTCCTGTGGCACGCTCTCTGTATATCCTGGGATTTAACTCATTAACACCTATAGCACGATCTGTGTTTATCCTGGGATTTATCTCATTCACACCTGTAGCATGATCTGTGTATATCCTGGGATTTATCTCATTCACACCTGTAGCACAGTCTGTGTATATCCTGGGATTTAACTCATTCACTCCTGTAGCATGATCTGTGTATGTCCTAGGATTTAACTCATTCACACCTGTGGCACGATCTGTGTATATCCTGGGATTTAACTCATTCACACCTGTAGCATGATCTGTGTATATCCTGGGATTTAACTCATTCACACCTGTAGCAAGATCTGTGTATATCCTGGGATTTAACTCATTCACACCTGTAGCATGATCTGTGTATGTCCTGGGATTTAACTCATTCACACCTGTAGCATGATCTGTGTATATCCTGGGATTTAACTCATTCACACCTGTAGCACAATCTGTGTATATCCTGGGATTTAACTCATTCACACCTGTAGCACAATCTGTGTATATCCTGGGATTTAACTCATTCACACCTGTAGCATGATCTGTGTATATCCTGGGATTTAACTCATTCACACCTGTAGGACGATCTGTGTATATCCTGGGATTTAACTCATTCACACCTGTAGCATGATCTGTGTATATCCTGGGATTTAACTCATTCACACCTGTAGCATGATCTGTGTATATCCTGGGATTTAACTCATTCACACCTGTAGCATGATCTGTGTATATCCTGGGATTTAACTCATTCACACCTGTAGGATGATCTGTGTATATTCTGGGATTTAACAAATTCACACCTGTAGCATGATCTGTGTATATCCTGGGATTTTACTCATTCACACATGTAGGACGATCTGTGTATATCCTGGGATTTAACTCATTCACACCTGTAGCATGATATGTGTATGTCCTGGGATTTAACTCATTCACACCTGTAGCACGATCTGTGTATATCTTGGGATTTAACTCATTCACACCTGTAGCACAATCTGTGTATGTCTTGGGATTTAACTCATTCACGGCTGTAGCATGATCTGTGTATATCCTGGCATTTAACTAATTCACACCTGTAGCATGATCTGTGTATATCCTGGGATTTAACTCATTCACACCTGCAGCATGATCTGTGTATATCCTGGGATTTAACTCATTCACACCTGTAGCATGATCTGTGTATATCCTGGGATTTAACTCATTCACACCTGTAGCACAATCTGTGTATATCCTGGGATTTAACTCATTCACACCTGTAGCATGATCTGTGTATATCCTGGGATTTAACTCATTCACACCTGTAGCATGATCTGTGTATATCCTGGGATTTAACTCATTCACACCTGTAGCATTATCTGTGTATATCCTTGAATTTAACTCATTCACACCTATAGCAAAATCTGTGTATATCCTTGGATTTAACTCATTCACACCTGTAGCACAATCTGTGTTTATCCTGGGATTTAACTCAATCACACCTGTAGCATGATATGTGTATATCCTGGGATTTAACTCATTCACCCCTATAGCACGATGTGTGTATATCCTGGGATTTAACTCATTAACACCTGTAGCATAATCTGTGTATATCCTGGGATTTTACTCATTCACACCTGTAGGACGATCTGTGTATATCCTGGGATTTAACTAATTCATATCTGTAGCACAATCGGAATATATCCTGGGATTTAACTCAATCACACCTGTTGTATGATCTGTGTATATCCTCAGATTTAACTTATTTACACCTGTAGCATAATCTGTGTATATCCTGGGATTTAACTCAATCACACCTGTTGTATGATCTGTGTATATCCTCAGATTTAACTTATTTACACCTGTAGCACAATCTGTGTATATCCTGGGATTTAACACATTCACACCTGTAGCATGATCTGTGTATAACCTGGGACTTATCTCATTCACTCCTGAAGCAAGATCTGTGTATATCCTGGGATTTAATTCATTCACACCTGTAGCACGATCTGTGTTTATCCTGGGATTTATCTCATTCACACCTGTAGCATGATCTGTGTATATCCTGGGATTTAACTCATTCACCTCTATAGCACTATGTGGGTACATCCTGGGATTTAACTCATTCACACCTGTAGGATGATATGTGTTTATCTTGGGATTTAACTCATTAACACCTGCAGCATGATCTGTGTATATACTGGGATTTAACTCATTCACACCTGTAGCATGATCTGTGTATGGCTTGGGATTTAACTCATTCCA
>NC_056740.1:462548776-462583776 GCF_019279795.1 Protopterus annectens
GTTGGAAAATCTGTACCGTGATGAATGATATCCAGCACCCATCTGTCTTGAGTGATTAAATCCCAATTTTCTTTGAAAAGAGACAATCTTCCTCCCAAAGGAGCTGCCAGACGAGAGTCCACTGGCAGCTGAAAGGCAGGTCATTGGTTCTGCTTACGAAAGGACTGACCCTGCCCTCACCAGAAGTCTGAGCAGGTGAACTGTCTGATCTAGGCCTAAACGAACCTTGAGCCCTGCCCTACCACGTCTAGACCTACCCCTAGACTGGGAACCATAAGCAGGATATGTCCACCCCTTAGCAGGCCAATTTCTACTAAACTTCGGAGGCTGCACCTGCAAAAATCTTTAACAGTCTGCATAGACTTAGCTTTGTCCTCCATTTTCTTTAAAACTGCTTCCACAGGCGGTCCAAACAACACATCAGACTGTAAAGGAGCATCCAAAATCCTGGTCTTAACATGCTCAGCTAAATTCTGATCCTTCAACCATGCATGTCTGCGAAGAACAGAACTAGTAGCAGCCACCCTCGAGGAGGCCTGAACAGCATCAAAACCACACTGCAAAGAATGCTTACCCACTTGTTCAGACACATGAACCAAATCCAGCAATTCTTTACACTCAATACCTTCCGCCAAAGCATCCACCTTAGATTTCAATTGTGAAAGGAGATAATTCTGATATTTCAGCATATGAAATTGACAATTCAACGCCCTCATGGCTAGAGTGGAAGAAGTATATACTTTCTTACCCCACCTATCCAAAGCCCTTGCCTCTTTATCAGAGGGTACAGGATTTTTAACCACAGAAGCTTTAACACCTTTAGGCCCCTGAGAAACAGTTTCTGGGTCCGCCCTGGGACTCTTAAACAAATACTTATGAGCTTGGGCACCCTATAATACCTATCAGGCTTAACAGGAGCAGGAGGCAAGGAATCAGGGTTCAGAGAAGCCTCTGCAAAAACATCCTCCACCACATTCAACACAGGAGGAATAGCTAAGGGCCTATGCTGGGGCAAAACAAGAATTCCCTAAGCCTTTTTCTGGAGTCAGAGTAATCTTGGCCTTCCCATTTAAAGTGCTCCCTCATGGAGTGAAGAGTCTCTGAAAATGAAAAATCCTCAGGAGGAGAAGCTGAAGGAGTGGAATCATCCACATCAGAATCAGAATAAGTAGGAAACTCTTGCAAGTCTTCCACAGAAGACTCTGAAGCCTGTGAACACTGTTCAAAACTATCAAACTCCTGTTCCACCCTAGGCCTCTTATCAGGTGGGGGCATAGAACCTCTAATCAGAGTAATCAAATCTTCTGCCATTTTAAGCATATGTTTCTTAGGCACAGAGCCCGAAATGCTAGGAGAAGCCCCTACAGAAGCTGAACTTGGCCTTCCTCTAAAAGAAGCTTTGGCAACAGAAGGAGGCCCTAACTACCTTGGGAAGAGAGGGAAGAACAGTTACCTGAGAAGCCCCTCAGCCTGGCCTACCTCCTGAGAGGGCACATCCTGTAACAGTAAAGTATCTGCCTGAGACTCCATAGAGACTCCTGGCAAAACCTCTGGCTCCCCTGAGCCTTCTAAAGGACCGTCGTCCGGGACTGCGGTTCCTCACCCCTAGACTTCACTGTTTTGTCCTTGCGCTTCTTAGATGAAGCAGGCGTCGGAGCATCCGGCGGCATAGTAGAATTGCAACGCTTCCCAAACACTACCCTAGCACACTCAACCCTCCTCTTAATAGTGCGCTTGTTAAATCTAGCACAAGGCAACCAACAACGTCGTGCCCAGGCCCTAAACAAGGTATACACAAAGTATGATAATCCCTATGCGGTATCTGCTTCCCACAAGAAATACAGTTATTCACTTTTTCTGACATCCGGTTAAATACTGAGGCAAGAAAAACCAAAATGTTCCCAACGGGTTACTTAGCCAACTCTGTATTCGGTCTGAAACTCCGGTTTGGAAAAATCTCAGAACGCCAACCTGCACTCGCAAAATTGCTTCTGCATCGGACCATGCGGCAAAAAAGACTGAGGAAATGACGTGGGTCATGCGCATTAGTACCCTGGCGTACTGTCGTCAGTCTTAAGCGCCATGACCGACGTCAGCCTTATACTCTGGTATTCGGGCCGACTGGGACGCGGACTATACCCAATTGTCAGGACTGCAGCAAGGGAAGACGAAGAACATCAGATTACAGTGGTCAGTGACATGTGCAGGAAAGCAGATTACAGTGGTCAGGGGCATGTCCAGAACAGATTACAGTGGTCAGGGATATGCACAGGAAAGCAGATTACGGTGGTCAGGGACATGTGCAGGAGAACAGATTACAGTGGTCAGGGACATATGCAGGAAAGCAGACTACACTGGTCAGGGGCATGTCCAGAACAGATTACAGTGGTCAGGGATATGTGCAGGAAAGCAGATTACAGTGGTCAGGGACATGTGCAGGATAAAAGATTACAGTGGTCAGGGATATGTGCAGGAAAGCAGATTACAGTGGTCAGGGACATGTGCAGGATAAAAGATTACAGTGTTCAGGGACATGTGCAGCAAAGCAGACTACAGTGGTTAGGGGCATGTGCAGAACAGATTACAGTTGTCAGGGATATGCACAGGAAAACAGATTACAGTGGTCAGGGACATGTGCAGGAGAACAGATTACAGTGGTTAGGGACATGTGCAGAACAGATTTCAGTGGTCAGGGGCATGTGCAGGAAAGCAGATTACAGTGGTCAGGGACATGTGCAGAAAAGCAGATTACAGTTGTTAAGGACATGTCCAGGAAAGCAGATTACAATGGTCAGGGACATGTGCAGAACAGATTATAGTGGTCAGGGACATGTGCAGGAGAGCAGATTACAGTGATTAAAGACGTAAAAGAAAGAAGATTACAGTTGTCAGGGACATGTACAAAAGAACAGATTGCAGTGGTCAAGAACATGTGCAGGAAAGCAGATTACAGTGGTCAGGGACATGTGCAGGAATGCAGATTACAGTTGTTTTGGACATGTGCAGGAAAGCAGATTATAGTGGTAGGGACATGTGCAGGAAAGCAGATTACAGTTGTTATGGACATGAGCAGGAAAGCAGATTACAGTGGTAAGGGACATGAGCAGGAAAGCAGATTACAGTGGTCAGGGGCATGTTCAGGACAACAGATTACAGTGGTAGGGACGTGCAGGAAAGCAGATTACAGTTGTCAGGGACATGTGCAGGAAAGCTGATTACAGTGATCAGGGACATGTGCAGGAGATCAGATTACAGTGGCCAGGGACATGTGCAGGAAAGGAGATTACAGTTGTCAGGGGCATGTGCAGGAAAAGCAGATTGCATTGGTCAGGGACATGTACAGGAGAACAGATTACAGTGGTCGGGGACATGTGCAGGAAAGCTGATTACAGTGGTCTTGGACATGTGCAGGAAAGCAGATTACAGTGGTCAAGGACATTTGCAGGAAAGCAGATTACAGTGGTCAGGGACATGTACAAATGAACCAATTACAGTGGTCAAGGACATGTGCAGGAAAGCAGATTACAGTGGTCAGGGACATGTGCAGAAAAGCAGATTACAGTTGATAGGGACATGTGCAGTAGAGCAGATTACAGTGGTCAGGGACATGTGCAGAACAGATTATAGTGGTCAGGTACATGTGCAGGAAAGCTGATTACAGTGGTCAGGGACATGTGCAGAACAGATTACAGTGGTCAGGGACATGTGCAGGAAAGCAGATTACAGTGGTCAGGGACATGTACAAGAGAACAGATTGCAGTGGTCAAGGACATGTGCAGGAAAGCAGTTTACAGTGGTCAAGGACATGTGCAGGAAAGCAGATTACAGTTCTTAGGGACAACTGCAGGAAAGCAGATTACAGTGGTCAGGGAAATGTGCACAACAGATTACAGTGGTCAGGGACATGTGCAGGAGAGCAGATTACAGTGGTCAAGGACATGTGCAGGAAAGCAGATTACAGTGGTCAGGGACATGTGCAGGAGAACAGATTACAGTGGTCAGGGACATGTGCAGTAGAGCAGATTATAGTGGTCAGGGACATGTGCAGATCAGATTATAATGGTCAGGTAAATGTGCAGGAAAGCTGATTACAGTGGTCAGGGACACATGCAGGAGAACAGATTACAGTGGTCAGGGGCATGTGCAGAAAAGATTACAGTGGTCAGAGACATGCAGGAGAACAGATTACAGTGATCAGGGACATGTGCAGCAAAGCAGATTACAGTGGTCAGCGGCATGTGCAGAACAGATTACAGTGGTCAGGGATATGAGCAGGAAAGCAGATTACAGTGGTCAGGGATATGTGCAGGAGAACAGATTTCAGTGGTAAGGGGCATGTGCAGAACAGATTACAGTGGTGAGGGGCATGTGCAGGAGAACAGATTACAGTGGTTGCAGGCATTTGCAGAACACATTGCAATGGTCAGGGGATGTGCAGGAAAACATATTACAGTGGTCAGGGACGTGCAGAAAAGCAGATTACAGTTGTTAGGGACATGTGCAGGAGAGAAGATTACAGTGGTCAGGGACATGTGCAGAACAGATTACAGTGGTCAGGGAAATGTGCACAACAGATTACAGTGATCAGGGACATGTGCAGGAATGCAGATTATAGTGGTCAGTGACATGTGCAAGAGAACAGATTACAGTGGTCAGGGACATGCAGAACAGATTACAGTGGTCAGGGACATGCGCAGGAAAGCAGATTGCAGTGGTCAGAGACATGTGCAGGAGAACAGATTGCAGTGGTCAGGGACATGTGCAGGAAGGCAGATTACAGTGGTCAGGGACATGTGCAGGAAAGCAGATTACAGTGGTCAGGGACATGTGCAGGAAAGCAGATTACAGTGGTCAGGGGCATGTCCAGAACAGATTACAGTGTTCAGGTACATCTTCAGGAAAGCATATTACAGTGGTCAGTGACATGCGCAGGAAAGCGGATTGCAGTGGTCAGGGACATGTGCAGAAAGGCAGATTACAGTGGTCAGGCAGATGTGCAGGAAAGCAGATTACAGTAGTTAGGGACATGTGCAGTGGAACAGATTGCATTGGTTAGGGACATGCGTAAGAAAGCAGATTACAGTTGTTATGGACATGAGCAGGAAAGCAGATTACAGTGGTAAGGGACATGAGCAGGAAACCAGATTACAGTGGTCAGGGGCATGTTCAGGAACACAGATTACAGTGGTAGGGACTTGCGCAGGAAAAGCAGATCACAGTGGTCAGGGGCATGTGCAGGAAAGCAGATTACAGTGTTCGGGGACATGTGCAGGAAAACAGATTACAATGGTCAGGGACATGTGCAGGAAAGCAGAGTACAGTGGTCATGGTCATGTGCAGAACAGATTACAGTGGTCAGGGACATGCGCAGGAAGGACTATAACAGTGGTCAGAGACATGTACAAGAGATCAGATTACAGTGGTCAAAGACATGTGCAGTAAAGCAGATTATAGTCATCAGGGGCATGTGCAGAACAGATTACAGTTGTCAGGGATATGTGCAGGAAAGCAGATTACAGTGGCCAGGGATACGTGAGGGAAAGAAGTTTACAGTGGTCAGGGATATGTGCAGGTAATCAGATTACAGTTGCTAGTCACATGTGCAGGAAAGCAGATTACAGTGGTCAGGGACATGTGCAGGAAAGCAGATTAAAGTGGTCAGGGGCATGTGTAGGAGAACAGATTACAGTAGTCAGAGACATGTGCAGGAAAGCAGATTATATTAGTCCAGGATATGTGCAGGAAAGCAGATAACAGTGGTCAGGGACATGTGCAGGAGAAAGGATTACAGTGGTCAGGGACATGTGCAGGAAAGCAATTACAGTTGTCAGGGGCAAGTGCAGGAAAAGCAGATTACACTGGTCAGGGACGTGTGCAGGAGAACAGATTACAGTGGTCAGGGACAAGTGCAGGAATGCTGATTACAGTGGTCTTGGACATGTGCAGGAAAGCAGATTACAGTAGTCAGGGACATGTGCAGAAAGGCAGATTACAGTGGTCAGGGATATGTGCAGGAAAGCAGTTTACAGTGGTCAGGGGCATGTGCAGAACAGATTACAGTGGTCAGGGACATGTGCAGGAAAGCAGATTACAGTGGCCAGTGACATGTTCAGAAAAGCAGATTACAGTGGTCAGGGACATGTGCAGGAAAGCAGATTACAGTGGTCAGGGATATGTGCAGGAAAGCAGTTTACAGTGGTCAGGGGCATGTGCAGAACAGACTACAGTGGTCAGGGACATGGACAGGAAAACAGATTACAGTGGTCAGGGATATGTACAGGAAAGCACATTGGAATGGTCAGGGACATCTGCAGGAAAGCAGATTACATTGGTCAGGGACATGGCAGGAAAGCAGATTACAGTGGCCAGTGACATATGCAGGAAAACAGATTACAGTGTTCAGGTACATGCCCAAAAAAGCAGATTACAGTGGTCAGAGACATGTGCAGGAGAACAGATTACAGTGGTCAGGGACATGTGCAGGAAAGAAGATTACATGGCCAGTGACATGTGCAGGAAAGTAGATTACAGTGGTCAGGGATATGTGCAGGAAAGCAGATTACAGTGGTCAGGGGCAAGTCCAGAACAGATTACAGTGTTCAGGTACATCTTCAGGAAAGTATATTACAGTGGTCAGTGACATGCGCAGGAAAGCAGATTACAGTGGTCAGGGACATGTGCAGGAAAGCAGATTACAGTTGTTATGGACATGAGCAGGAAAGCAGATTACAGTGGTAAGGGACATGTGCAGGAAACCAGATTACAGTGGTCAAGGACATGTGCAGGAAAGCAGATTACAGTGGTCAGGGACATGTGCAGGAAAGCAGATTACAGTGGTCAAGGACAAGTGCAGGAAAGCAGATTACAGTGGTCAGGGACATGTGCAGGAAAGCAGATTACAGTGGTCAGGGACATGTGCAGGAAAGCAGATTACAGTGGTCAGGGACATGTGCAGGATAGCTGATTACGGTGGTCTGGGACATGTGAAGGAAAACAGATTACAGTGGTCAGGACATGTGCAGGAGAGCAGATTACAGTGGTCAGGGACATGTGCAGGAAAGCAGATTACAGTGGTCAGGGACATGTGCAGGAAAGCAGTTTACATTGGTCAGGGACATGCGCAGGAAAGCAGATTACAGTGGTCAGGGACATGTGCAGGAAAGCAGATTACAGTGGTCAGGGACTTGCAGGAAAGAAGATTACAGTTGTCAGGGACATGTGCAGGAAATGCAGGTTACACAGGTCAGGGACATTTGCAGAAGAACAGGTTACAGTGGTCAGGACATGTGTAGGAAAGCAGATTTCAATGGTCAGTGACATGTGCAGGAAAGCAGATTACAGTGGTCAGGGACATATGTAGGAAAAAAGATTACATTTGTCAGGGACATGTGCAGGAAAGCAGATTACAGTGGTCAGTGATGTGCAGGAAAGCAGATTACAGTGGTCAGGGACATGTGCAGGAAAGCAGATTACAGTGGTCAGGGACATGCGCAGGAAAGCAGATTACAGCGGTCACGGTCATGTGCAGAACAGATTACAGTGGTCAGGGACATGTGCAGGAAAGCAGATTACAGTGGTCAGGGACATGTGCAGGAAAGCAGTTTACATTGGTCAGGGGCATGTGCAGAACAGACTACAGTGGTCAGGGACATGCGCAGGAAAACAGATTACAGTGGTCATGTGCAGGAAAGCAGATTACAGTGGTCAGGGACATCAGCAGGAAAGGAGATTACAGTGGCCAGGGACATGTGCCGGAAAACAGATTATAGTAGTCAGGGACATGTGCAGGAAAACAAATTATAGTGGTCAGGGACATGTGCAGGAAAGCAGATTACAGTGGTCAGGGACATGTGCAGGAAAGCAGATTACAGTGGTCAGGGACATGTTCAGAAAAGCAGATTACAGTGGTCAGGGACATGTGCAGGAAAGCAGATTACAGTGGTCAGGGATATCTTCAGGAAAGCAGTTTACAGTGGTCAGGGGCATGTGCAGAACAGATTACAGTGGTCAGGGACATGTGCAGGAAAGCAGATTACAGTGACCAGGGATATGTGTAGGAAAGCAGATTACAGTGGTCAGGGACATGTGCAGGATAAAAGATTACAGTGTTCAGGACATGTGCAGCAAAGCAGATTACAGTTGTCATGGACATGTGCAGGAAAACAGATTACAGTTGTCAGGGATATGCACAGGAAAACAGATTACAATGGTCAGGGACATGTGCAGGAGAACAGATTTCAGTGGTCAGGGGCATGTGCAGGAAAGCAGATTACAGTGGTCAGGGACATGTGCAGAAAAGCAGATTACAGTTGTCATGGACATGTGCAGGAAAGCAAATTATAGTGGTCAGGGACGTGCTGGAAAACAGATTACAGTGGTCAGGGACATGTGCAGGAAAGCAGATTACAGTGGTAACGGTCATGTGCAGAACAGATTACAGTGTCAGGGACATGTGCATGAAAGCAGATTACAGTTGTCAGGGGCATGTGCAGGAATGCAGATTACAGTGGTCAGGGACATGTGCAGGAAAGCAGATTACAGTGGTCAGGGACATGTGCAGGAAAGCAGATTACAGTAGTCAGGGGCATGGGCAGAACAGAATACTGCAGTCAGGGACATGTGCAGAAAAACAGATTACAGTTGTCAGGGACATGTGCAGAAAAGCAGATTACAGTGGTCAGGGACATGTGCAGGAAAGCAGATTACAGTAGTCAGGGGCATGGGCAGGAAAGCAGATTACAGTGGTCAGTGACATGCGCAGGAAAGCGGATTACAGTGGTCAGGGACATGTGCAGGAAAGAAGATTACAGTGGTCAGGGACATGTGCAGGAAAGCAGACTACAGTGGTCAGAGACATGGCAGGAAAGCAGATTAAAGTGGTCAGGGACATGTGCAGGAAAGCAGATTACAGTGGTCAGGGATATGTGCAGGAAAGCAGTTTACTGTGGTCAGGGGCATGTGCAGGAAAGCAGATTACAGTGGTCAGGGACATGTGCAGGAAAACAGATTACAGTGGTCAGGGACATGTGCAGGAAAGCAGAGTACAGTGGTCAGGGACATGTGCAGGAGAACAGATTACAGTGGTCAGGGAAATGTGCAGGAGAGCAGAGTACAGTGGTCAAGGATATGTGCAGGAAGGGAGATAACAGTTGTAAGAGGCAGGTGCAGGAAAGCAGATTACAGTGGTCAGGCAGATGTGCAGGAAAGCAGATTACAGTGGTCAGGGCATGTGCAGAACAGATTACAGTGGTCAGGGACTTGTGCAGGAAAACAGATTACAGTGGTCAGGGACATGTGCAGGAAAGCAGATTACAGTAGTTAGGGACATGTGCAGTGGAACAGATTGCATTGGTTAGGGACATGCGTAAGAAAGCAGATTACAGTGGTCAAGGGCATGTGCAGCAAAGTAGATTACAGTTGACAGGGACATGTGCAGGAGAGCAGATTACAGTGGCCACAGACATATGCAGGAAAGCAGATTATAGTGGTCAGGGATATGTGCCAGAAAGCAGATTACAGTTATCAGGCACATGTGCAGGAAAGCAGATTACAGTGGTCAGGGAAATGTGCACAACAGATTACAGTGATCAGGGACATGTGCAGGAATGCAGATTATAGTGGTCAGTGACATGTGCAAGAGAACAGATTGCATTGGTCAGGGACATGTACAGGAGAACAGATTACAGTGGTCGGGGACATGTGCAGGAAAGCTGATTACAGTGGTCTTGGACATGTGCAGGAAAGCAGATTACAGTAGTCAGGGACATGTACAAAAGAACAGTTTACAGTGGTCAAGGATATGTGCAGGAAAGCAGATTACAGTGGTCAGGAACATATGCAGGAGAAAGAATTACAGTGGCCAGGGACATGTGCAGGAAAGCAGATTACAGTGGTCAGGGGCATGTGCAGAACAGATTACAGTGGTCAGGGATATGCACAGGAAAAAGATTACAGTGGTGAGGGACATGTGCAGGAGAACATATTACAGTGGTTAAGGGCATGTGCAGAACAGGTTGCAATGGTCAGGGGCATGTGCAGGAGAACAGATTTCAGGGGTCAGGGGCATGAGCAGGAAAGCAGATTACAGTGGTCAGGGGAATGTGCAGAACAGATTACAGTTGTTAGGGACATGTGCAGGAGAGAAGATTACAGTGGTCAGGGACATGTGCAGAACAGATTACAGTTGTCAGGGGCATGTGCAGGAATGCAGATTACAATGATCAAGGACATGTGCAAGAAAGACTATTACAGTGGTCAGAGACATGTACAAGAGATCAGATTACAGTGGTCAAGGACATGTGCAGTAAAGCAGATTACAGTGGTCAGGGATATGTGGAGGTCAGCAGATTACAATGGTCAGGGGCATGTTCAGGAACACAGATTACAGTGGTAGGGACTTGCGCAGGAAAAGCAGATCACAGTGGTCAGGGGCATGTGCAGAACAGATTACAGTGGTCAGGGATATGTGCAGGAAAGCAGATTACAGTGGTCAGGGACATGTGCAGGAAAGCAAATTACAGTGGTAAGGGACATGTGCAGGAGAAAGGATTACAGTGGTCAGGGACTTGCAGGAAAGAAGATTACAGTGGTCAGGGACATGTGCAGGAAAGATGATTACAGTGATCAGGGATATGTGCAGGAGAGCAGATTACAGTGGTCAGGTACATGTGCAGGAAAGCTGATTACAGTGGTCAGGGACATGTGTAGGGGAGCAGATTCCAGTGGTCAAGGACATGTGCAGGAAAGCAGATTACATTGGTCAGGGACATGTACAAATGAACCGATTACAGTGGTCTCGGACATGTGCAGGAAAGCAGATTACAGTGGTCTGGGTCAACAGTTGATAGGGACATGTGCAGGAGAGCAAATTACAGTGGTCAGGGACATGTGCAGAACAGATTATAGTGGTCAGGTACATGTGCAGGAAAGCTGATTACAGTGGTCAGGGACATGTGCAGGAGAGCACATTACAGTGATCACGGACATGTGCAGGAAAGCAGATTACAGTGGTCAGGGACATGTACAAGAGAACAGATTACAGCGGTCAGGGACATGTGCAGGAAAGCAGATTACAGTTGTTATGGACATGAGCAGGAAAGCAGATTACAGTGGTAAGGGACATGAGCAGGAAAGCAGATTACAGTGGTCAGGGGCATGTTCAGGACAACAGATTACAGTGGTAGGGACTTGTGCAGGAAAGCAGATTACAGTGGTCAGGGGCATGTGCAGAACAGATTACAGTGGTCAGAGACATGCAGGAGAACAGATTACAGTGGTCAGTGACATGTGCAGGAAAGCAGATTACAGTGGTCAGGGGCATGTGCAGAACAGATTACAGTGGTCAGGGATATGCACAGGAAAAAGATTACAGTGGTGAGGGACATGTGCAGGAGAACATATTACAGTGGTTAAGGGCATGTGCAGCAAAGAAGATTACAGTTGACAGGGACATGTGCAGGAGAGCAGATTACAGTGGTCAGGGGCATGTGCAGGTAAGCAGATTACAGTGGTCAGGGGCATGTGCAGAGCAGATTACAGTGGTCACGAACACATGCAGGAGAACAGATTACAGTGGTCAGGGGCATGTGCAGAAAAGATTACAGTGGTCAGAGACATGCAGGAAAGCAGATTACAGTGGTCAGGGACATGTGCAGGGACATGTGCAGGAAAGCAGATTACAGTGGTCAGGGACATGTGCAGGAAGCAGATTACAGTGGTCAGGGACATGTGCAGAACAGATTACAGTGGTCAGTGACATGCGCAGGAAAGCGGATTGCAGTGGTCAGGGACATGTGCAGAAAGGCAGATTACAGTGGTCAGGGGCACATGCAGAACAGATTACAGTGGTCAAGGACAAGTGCAGGAAAGCAGATTACAGTGGCCAGTGACATGTTCAGAAAGGCAGATTACAGTGGTCAGCGACATGTGCAGGAAAGCAGATTACAGTGGTCAGGGACATGTGCAGGAAAGCAGATGGTCAGGGATATGTGCAGGAAAGCAGATTACAGTGATCATGGGCATGTACAGAACAGATTACAGTGGTCAGGGACATGTGCAGGAAAGCAGATTACAGTGGTCAGGGACATGTGCAGGAAAGCAGATTACAGTGGTCAGGGACATGCGCAGGAAAACAGATTACAGTGGTCATGTGCAGGAAAGCAGATTACAGTGGTCAGGGATATGTGCAGTAAAACACATTGCAATGGTCAGAGACATCTGCAGGAAAGCAGATTACATTGGTCAGGGACATGGCAGGAAAGCAGATTACAGTGGCCAGTGACATATGCAGGAAAATAGATTACAGTGTTCAGGTACATGCCCAAAAAAGCAGATTACAGTGGTCAGAGACATGTGCAGGAGAACAGATTACAGTGGTCAGAGACATGTGCAGGAAAGAAGATTACAGTTGTTTTGGACATGTGCAGGAAAGCAGATTACAGTGGTCAGGGGCATGAGCAGGAAAGCAGATTACAGTGGTCAGGGGAATGTGCAGGACAACAGATTACAGTGGTAGGGACTGCCACAGGAAAAGCAGATTACAGTGGTCAGGGGCATGTGCAGAACAGATTACAGTGGTCAGAGACATGCAGGAGAACAGATTACAGTGGTCAGTGACATGTGCAGGAAAGCAGATTACAGTGGTCAGGGGCATGTCCAGAACAGATTACAGTGGTCAGGAATATGCACAGGAAAGCAGATTATGGTGGTCAGGGACATATGCAGGAGAACAGATTACAGTGGTCAGGGACATGTGCAGGAAAGCAGATTACACTGGTCAGGGGCATGTCCAGAACAGATTACAGTGGTCAGGGATATGTGCAGGAAAGCAGATTACAGTGGTCAGGGACATGTGCAGGAGAACAGATTACAGTGGTCAGGGGTATGTGCAGAACAGATTACAGTGGTCAGAGACATGTGCAGGATAAAAGATTACAGTGGTCAGGGACATGTGCAGCAAAGCAGATTACAGTGGTCAGGGGCATGTGCAGAACAGATTAGAGTGGTCAGGGATATGCACAGGAAAATAGATTACAGTGGTCAGGGACATGTGCAGGAGAACAGATTACAGTGGTTAGGGGCATGTGCAGAACAGATTTAAGTGGTAAGGGGCATGTGCAGGAGAACAGATTTCAGTGGTCAGGGGCATGTGCAGGAAAGCAGGTTACAGTGGTCAGGGACATGTGCAGAAAAGCAGATTACAGTTGTTATTGACGTGCAGGAAAGCAGATTACAATGGTCAGGGACATGTGCAGAACAGAATATAGTGGTCAGGGACATGTGCAGGAGAGCAGATTACAGTGATGAAAGATGTAAAGGAAAGCAGATTACAGTTGTCAGGGACATGTACAAAAGAACAGATTGCAGTGGTCAAGGACATGTTCAGGAAAGCAGATTACAGTGGTCAGGGACATGTGCAGGAAAGCAGATTACAGTTGTTTTGGACATGTGCAGGAAAGCAGATTACAGTGGTCAGGGGCATGAGCAGGAAAGCAGATTACAATGGTCCGGGGCATGTGCAGGACAACAGATTACAGTGGTAGGGACTGCCACAGGAAAAGCAGATTACAGTGGTCAGGGGCATGTGCAGAACAGATTACAGTGGTCAGAGACGTGCAGGAGAAGAGATTACAGTGGTCAGTGACATGTGCAGGAAAGCATATTACAGTGGTAAGGGACATGTGCAGGAGAAAGGATTACAGTGGTCAGGGACGTGCAGGAAAGCAGATTACAGTTGTCAGGGGCATGTGCAGGAAATGCAGATTACACTGGTCAGGGACATATGCAGAAGAACAGATTACAGTGGTCAGGTACATGTGCAGGAAAGCTGATTACAGTGGTCAGGGACATGTGCAGGAGAGCAGATTCCAGTGGTCAAGGACATGTGCAGGAAAGCAGATTACAGTGGTCAGGGACATGTACAAATGAACCGATTACAGTGGTCAAGGACATGTGCAGGAAAGCAGATTGCAGTGGTCAGGGATATGTGCAGAAAAGCAGATTACAGTTGATAGGGACATGTGCAGGAGAGCAGATTACAGTGGTCAGGGACATGTGCAGAACAGATTATAGTGGTCAGGTACATGTGCAGGAAAGCTGATTACAGTGGTCAGGGACATGTGCAGGAGAACACATTACAGTGATCAAGGACATGTGCAGGAAAGCAGATTACAGTGGTCAGGGACATGTACAAGAGAACAGATTACAATGGTCAGGGACATGTGCAGGAAAGCAGATTACAGTTGTTTTGGACATGTGCAGGAAAGCAGATTACAGTGGTTAGGGGCATGAGCAGGAAAGCAGATTACAATGGTCCGGGGCATGTGCAGGACAACAGATTACAGTGGTAGGGACTGCCACAGGTAAAGCAGATTACAGTGGTCAGGGGCATGTGCAGAACAGATTACAGTGGTCAGAGACGTGCAGGAGAACAGATTACAGTGGTCAGTGACATGTGCAGGAAAGCAGATTACAGTGGTCAGGGGCATGACCAGAACAGATTACAGTGGTCAGGGATATGCCCAGGAAAGCAGATTATGGTGGTCAGGGACATTTGCAGGAGAACAGATTACAGTGGTCAGGGGCATATGCATAGCAGATTGCAGTGGTCAGAGACATGTGCAGGAGAACAGATTACAGTTGTCAGGGACATGTGCAGGAAAGCAGGTTACAGTTGTCAAGGGCATGTCCAGAACAGATTACAGTGGTCAGGGATATGCAGAAGAAAACAGATTACAGTGGACAGGCACATGTGCAGGAGAACAGATTACAGTGGTTAGGGGCATGTGCAGAACAGATTACAGTGGTCAGCGGCATGTGCAGGAGAAAAGAATACAGTGGTCAGGGCATGTGCAGAACAGATAGTGTTCAGGTACATCTTCAGGAAAGCATATTACAGTGGTCAGGGACGTGCGCAGGAAAGCAGATTGCAGTGGTCAGGGACATGTGCAGGAAGGCAGATTACAGTGGTCAGGGGCATGTGCAGGAAGATAGATTACAGTGGTCAGGGGATTGTGCAGAACAGATTACTGTTGTCAGTGACATGTGCAGGAAAGCAGATTCCAGTGGTTAGGGACATGTGCAGGAAAGCAGATTACAGTGGACAGGGGCACATGCAGAACAGATTCCAGTGGTCAAGGACATGTGCAGGAAAGCAGATTACAGTGGTCAAGGACATTTGCAGGAAGACAGATTACATTCCTCAGGGACACGTGCAGGAGAAGAGATTACAATGGTCAGGGACACGTGCAGGAAAGCAGATTGCAATGGTCAATGATATGTGCAGGAAAGCAGATTACAGTGATCATGGGCATGTATAGAACAGATTACAGAGGACAGGGACATGTGCAGGAAAGCAGATTACAGTTATCAGGGATATCTGCAGGAAAGCAAATTGCACTCGTCAAGTACATGTGCAGGAGAGCAGATTACAGTGGTCAGGGACATTTGCAGGAAAGCAGATTACAGTCGTCAGGTGCATGTCAGGAGAACAGATTACTGTGGTCAGGGACATGTGCAGGAAAGCAGATTAGAGTGGTCAGGGACATGTGCAGGAAAGCAGATTACGTTGTTAGGGACATGTGCAGGAAAGCAGTATACAGTGGTCAGGGGCATATGCAAAACAGATTACAGTGGTCAGGGCCATGCACAGAAAAACAGATTACAGAGGTTAGGGATATGTGCAGGAAAGCACATTGCAATGGTTAGGGACATATGCAGGAAAACAGATTACAGTAGACAGGGACATGTGCAGGAAAGCAGATTACAGTAGTCAGGGGCATGGGCAGAACAGAATAATGCGGTCAGGGACATGTGCAGGAAAGCTCATTACAGTGGTCTGGGACGTGCAGGAGAGCAGATTACATTGGTCAAAGACATGTGCAGGATAGCAGATTATAGTCATCAAGGGCATGTGCAGAACAGATTAAAGTTGTCAGGGATATGTGCAGGAAAGCAGATTACAGTGGTCAGGGATAAGTGCGGGAAAGAAGATTACAGTGGACAGGGATATGTGCAGGTAAGCAGATTACAGTTGCTGGTCACATGTGCAGGAAAGCAGATTACAGTGGTCGGAGACATGAGCAGGAAAGCAGATTAAAGTGATCAGGGGCATATGCAGGAGAACAGATTACAGTAGTCAGAGACATGTGCAGGAAAGCAGATTATATTAGTCAGGGATATGTGCAGGAAATCAGATTACAGTGGTCACGGACATGTGCAGGAGAAAGGATTACAGTGGTCAGGAACATGTGCAGGAAAGCAATTACAGTTGTCAGGGGCATGTGCAGGAAAAACAGATTACACTGTTCAGGGACATGTGCAGGAGAACAGATTACAGTGGTCAGGGACAAGTGCAGGAAAGCAGATTACAGTGGCCAGTGACATGTTCAGAAAAGCAGATTACAGTGGTCAGGGACATGTGCAGGAAAGCAGATTACAGTGGTCAGGGATATGTGCAGGAAAGCAGTTTACAATGGTCAGGGGCATGTGCAGAACAGATTACAGTGGTCAGGGACATGTGCAGGAAAGCAGATTACAGTGGCCAGTGACATGTTCAGAAAAGCAGATTACAGTGATCAGGGACATGTGCAGGAAAGCAGATTACAGTGGTCAGGGATATGTGCAGGAAAGCAGTTTACATTGGTCAGGGGCATGTGCAGAACAGACTACAGTGGTCAGGGACATGCGCAGGAAAACAGATTACAGTGGTCAGGGATATGTGCAGTAAAACACATTGCAATGGTCAGAGACATCTGCAGGAAAGCAGATTACATTGGTCAGGGACATGGCAGGAAAGCAGATTACAGTGGCCAGTGACATATGCAGGAAAACAGATTACAGTGTTCAGGTACATGCCCAAAAAAGCAGATTACAGTGGGCAGAGACATGTGCAGAAGAACAGATTACAGTGGTCAGGGACATGTGCAGGAAAGAAGATTACAGTGGCCAGTGACATGTGCAGGAAAGTAGATTACAGTGGTCATTGATATGTGCTGGAAAGCAGTAAACAGTAGTCAGGGGCATGTCCTGAACAGATTACAGTGGTCAGGGACATGTGCAGGAATGCAGATTACAATGGTCAGGGGCATGTCAGGAGTACAGATTACAGTGGCCAGGGACATATGCAGGAGGAAAGATTACACTGGTCATGGACATGTGCAGGAAAGCAGATTACAGTGGCCAGTGACATGTGCAGGAAAGAAAATTACAGGGTTCAGGTACATGTGCAGGAAAGCAGATTATAGTAGTCAGGGACATGTGCAGGAAAGCAAATTATAGTGGTCAGGGACATGTGCTGGAAAACAGATTACAGTGGTCAGGGACATGTGCCGGAAAACAGATTACAGTGGTCACGGGCATGTGCAGACCAGATTATAGTGGTCAGCGACATGTGCAGGAAAGCGATCATAGTGGTCAGAGACATGGCTGTAAAGCAGATTACAGTGGCCAGTGATGTATGCAGGAAAATAGATTACAGTGTTCAGGTACACACACCATTAAGCAGATTACAGTGGTCAGAGACATGTGCAGTTGAACAGATTACAGTGGTCAGGGACATGTGCAGCAAAGCAGATTACAGAGTCCAGTGACATGTGCAGAAAAGCAGATTACAGTTGTCAGGGATATGTGCAGGAAAGCAGATTACAGTGGTCAGGGATATGTGCAGGAAAGCAGATTACAGTGGTCAGGGATATGTGCAGGAAAGCAGATTACAGTGACCAGGGAGATGTGTAGCAAAGCAGATTACAGTGGCCAGTGACATATGCAGGAAACAGATTACAGTGTTCAGGCACATGCACTGGAAAGCATATTACAGTGCTCAGGGAAATGTGCAGGAAAGCAGATTACAATAGTCAGGGACATGTGCAGAAAAACAGATTACAGTGATCAGGGACATGTGCAGGAAAGCTGATTACAGTGGTCAGAGATATGGCAGGAAAGCAGACAACAGTGGCCAGTGATGTATGCAGTAAAACAGATTACAGTGTTCAGGTACATGCTCAAGACATCAGATTACAGTGGTCAGAGACATGCAGGAGAACAGATTACAGTAGTCAGGGACATGTGCAGGAATGCAGATTACAGTGGCCAGTGACATGTTCAGAAAAGCAGTTTACATTGGTCAGGGGGCATGTGCAGAACAGACTACAGTGGTCAGGGACATGCGCAGGAAAACAGATTACAGTGGTCAGGGATATGTGCAGTAAAACACATTGCAATGGTCAGGGACATCTGCAGGAAAGCAGTTTACATTGGTCAGGGACATGGCAGGAAAGCAGATTACAGTGGCCAGTGACATATGCAGGAAAACAGATTACAGTGTTCAGGTACATGCCCAAAAAAGCAGATTACAGTGGTCAGAGACATGTGCAGGAGAATAGATTACAGTGGTCAGGGACATGTGCAGGAAAGAAGATTACAGTGGCCAGTGACATGTGCAGGAAAGTAGATTACAGTGGTCAGTGATATGTGCAGGAAAGCAGTAAACAGTAGTCAGGGGCATATCCTGAACAGATTACAGTGGTCAGGGACATGTGCAGGAAAGCAGATTACAATTGTCAGGGGCATGTCAGGAGTACAGATTACAGTGGCCAGGGACATATGCAGGAGGAAAGATTACAGTGGTCATGGACATGTGCAGGAAAGCAGATAACAGTGGCCAGTGACATGTGCAGGAAAGAAAATTACAGGGTTCAGGTACATGTGCAGGAAAGCAGATTACAGTGGTCAGGGACATGTGCAGGAACACAGATTACAGTGGCCAGTGACATGTGCAGGAAAGAAAATTACAGGGTTCAGGTACATGTGCAGGAAAGCAGATTACAGTGGTCAGGGACATGTACAGGAAAGCAAATTACAGTGGTCAGGGACATGTGCAGAAAAACAGATTACAGTGGTCAGGGACATGTGCAGGAAAGCAGATTACAGTGGTCATGGGCATGTGCAGAGCAGATTACAGTGGTCAGCGACATGTGCAGGAAAGCAATTATAGTGGTCAGAGACATGGCTGGAAAGCAGATTACAGTGGCCAGTGATGTATGCAGGAAAATAGATTACAGTGCTCAGGTACATGCACCATTAAGCAGATTACAGTGGTCAGAGACATGTGCAGTTGAACAGATTACAGTGGTCAGGGACATGTGCAGCAAAGCAGATTACAGAGGCCAGTGACGTGCAGAAAAGCAGATTACAGTTGTCAGGGATATGTGCAGGAAAGCAGATTACAGTGGTCAGGGATATGTGCAGGAAAGCAGATTACAGTGGCCAGGGAGATGTGTAGGAAAACAGATTACAGTGGCCAGTAAAATATGCAGGAAAGCAGATTACAGTGTTCAGGTACATGCGCTGGAAAGCAGATTACAGTGCTCAGGGAAATGTGCAGGAAAGCAGATTACAGTGCTCAGGGAAATGTGCAGGAAAGCAGATTACAGTGGTCAGGGACATGTGCAGGAAAGCTGATTACAGTTGTCAGAGATATGGCCGGAAAGCAGACAACAGTGGCCAGTGATGTTTGCAGGAAAACAGATTACAGTGTTCAGGTACATGCTCAAGACATCAGATTACAATGGTCAGAGACGTGCAGGAGAACAGATTACAGTAGTCAGGGACATGTGCAGAAAAGCAGATTACAGTGTCCAGTGACATGTGCAGGAAAGCAGATTACAATGGTCAGGCACATGTGCAGGAAAGCAGACCACAGTGGTCAGAGATATTTACAGGAAAGCAGTTTACAGTGGTCAGGGGCATGTGCAGAACAGATTACAGATGTCAGTGACATGCAGAGGAAAACCGATAACAGTGGTCAAGTATATGCAGGAAAGGAGATTATGGTGGTCAGGGACATGTGCAGGAGAACAGATTACATTGGTCAGGGACATGTGCAGGAAAGATGATTACACTGGTGAGGGGCATGTGCAGTAAAAGCAGATTACAGTGATCATGTGCAGGAGAACAGATTCAGTGGTCAGAGACATGAGCAGGAAAGGAGATTACAGTGGCCAGGGACATGTGCAGGAAAGCAGATTACAGTGGTCAAGGACATGTGCAGGACTGCAGATTACAGTGGTCAGGGACATGTGCTAGAGAACAGATCACAGTGGTCAAGAACATGTGCAGGAAAGCTGAGTGCTGTTGTCAGGGACAAGTGCAAGAAAGCAGATTACAATGGTCAGGGACATGTGCAGGAGAACAAATTACACTGGTCAAGGATATGTGCAGGACAGGAGATTACAGTTGTAAGAGTCAGGTGCAGGAAAGCAGATTACAATGGTCAGGGATGTGTGCAGAACAGAATATAGTGGTCAGGGACATGTGCAGGAGAGCAGATTACAGTGATGAAAGACGTAAAAGAAAGCAGATTACAGTTGTCAGGGAGATGTACAAAAGAACAGATTGCAGTGGTCAAGGATGTGCAGGAAAGCAGATTACAGTGGTCAGGGACATGTGCAGGAAAGCAGATCACAGTTGTTTTGGACATGTGCAGGAAAGCAGATTACAGTGGTCAGGGGCATGAGCAGGAAAGCAGATTACAATGGTACGGGGCATGTGCAGGACAACAGATTACAGTGGTAGGGACTGCCACAAGAAAAGCAGATTACAGTGGTCAGGGGCATGTGCAGAACAGATTACAGTGGTCAGAGACATGCAGGAGAACAGATTACAGTGGTCAGTGACATGTGCAGGAAAGCAGATTACAGTGGTCAGGGGCATGTCCAGAACAGATTACAGTGGTCAGGGATATGCCCAGGAAAGCAGATTATGGTGGTCAGGGACATTTGCAGGAGAACAGATTACAGTGGTCAGGGGCATATGCAGAGCAGATTGCAGTGGTCAGAGACATGTGCAGGAGAACAGATTACAGTTGTCAGGGACATGTGCAGGAATGCAGATTACAGTGGTCAGGGGCATGTCCAGAACAGATTACAGTGGTCAGGGATATGCAGAGGAAAACAGATTACAGTGGTCAGGCACATGTGCAGGAGAACAGATTACATTGGTTAGGGGCATGTGCAGAACAGATTACAGTGGTCAGCGGCATGTGCAGGAGAACAGATTACAGTGGTCAGGGCATGTGCAGAACAGATAGTGTTCATGTACATCTTCAGGAAAGCATATTACAGTGGTCAGGGGCATGCGCCAGAAGGCAGATTACAGTGGTCAGGCACATGTGCTGAAAGGCAGATTACAGTGGTCAGGGGCATGTGCAGGAAGATATATTACAGTGGTCAGGGGATTGTGCAGAACAGATTACTGTTGTCAATGACATGTGCAGGAAAGCAGATTCCAGTGGTTAGGGACATGTGCAGGAAAGCAGATGACAGTGGACAGGGGCACATGCACACCAGATTCCAGTGGTCAGGGACATGTGCAGGAAAGCAGATTACAGTTGTTAGGGACATGTGGAGGAGAGCAGATTACATTCCTCAGGGACTCGTGCAGGAGAAGAGATTACAATGGTCAGGGACACGTGCAGGAAAGCAGATTGCAGTGGTCAATGATATGTGCAGGAAAGCAGATTTCAGTGATCATGGGCAAGTATAGAACAGATTACAGAGGACAGGGACATGTGCAGGAAAGCAGATTACAGTCATCAGGGATATCTGCAGGAAAGCAAATTGCACTAGTCAAGGACATGTGCAGGAGAGCAGATTACAGTGGTCAGGGACATTTGCAGGAAAGCAGATTATTAGAGTGGTCAGGGACATGTGCAGGAAAGCAGATTACAGTTGTTAGGGACATGTGAAGGAGAGCAGATTACAGTGGTCAGGGATAAATGCAAAACAGATTATAATGGTCAGACACATGTGCAAGAAAGCAGATTATAGTGGTCAGGGATATGTGCAGGAAAGCATATTACAGTGGTAAGGGACATGTGCAGGAGAAGGATTACAGTGGTCAGGGACGTGCAGGAAAGCAGATTACAGTTGTCAGGGGCATGTGCAGGAAATGCAGATTACACTGGTCAGGGACATGTGCAGAAGAACAGATTACAGTGGTCAGGGACATGTGCAGGAAAGCTGATTACAGTGGTCAGGGACATGTGCAGGAAAGCAGATTACAGTTGTCAGGGGCATGTGCAGGAAATGCAGATTACACTGGTCAGGGACATGTGCAGAAGAACAGATTACAGTGGTCAGGGACATGTGCAGGAAAGCTGATTACAGTGATCAGGGACATGTGCAGGAGAGCAGATTCCAGTGGTCAAGGACATTTGCAGGAAAGCAGATTACAGTGGTCAGGGACATGTACAAATGAACCAATTACAGTGGTCAAGGACATGTGCAGGAAAGCAGATTCCAGTGGTCAGGGATATATGCAAAACAGATCGTAATGGTCAGGGACATGTGCAAGAAAACATATTACAGTGGTAAGGGACATGTGCAAAAGAAAGGATTAAAGTGGTCAGGGACGTGCAGGAAGCAGATTACAGTTGTCAGGGGCATGTGCAGGAAAGCATATTACAGTGGTAAGGGACGTGCAGGAAAAACGATTACAGTGGTCAGGGACGTGCAGGAAAGCAGATTACAGTTGTCAGGGGCATGGGCAGGAAAAGCAGATTACACTGGTCAGGGACATGTGCAGAAGAACAGATTACAGTGGTCAGGGACATGTGCAGGAAAGCTGATTACAGTGGTCAGGGACATGTGCAGGAAAGCAGATTACAGTTGTTAGGGACATGTGAAGGAGAGCAGATTACAGTGGTCAGGGATATATGCAAAGCAGATTATAATGGTCAGGGACATGTGCAAGAAAGCAGATTATAGTGGTCAGGGATATGTGCAGGAAAGCATATTACAGTGGTAAGGGACGTGCAGGAAAAACGATTACAGTGGTCAGGGACGTGCAGGAAAGCAGATTACAGTTGTCAGGGGCATGGGCAGGAAAAGCAGATTACACTGGTCAGGGACATGTGCAGAAGAACAGATTACAGTGGTCAGGGACATGTGCAGGAAAGCTGATTACAGTGGTCAGGGACATGTGCAGGAAAGCAGATTACAGTTGTCAGGGGCATGTGCAGGAAATGCAGATTACACTGGTCAGGGACATGTGCAGAAGAACAGATTACAGTGGTCAGGGACATGTGCAGGAAAGCTGATTACAGTGATCAGGGACATGTGCAGGAGAGCAGATTCCAGTGGTCAAGGACATTTGCAGGAAAGCAGATTACAGTGGTCAGGGACATGTGCAGGAGAGCAGATTCCAGTGGTCAGTGACATGCGCAGGAAAGCGGATTGCAGTGGTCAGGGACATGTGCAGAAAGGCAGATTACAGTGGTCAAGGACATGTGCAGGAAAGCAGATTACAGTGGTCAGGGACATGTGCAGAAAAGCAGATTACAGTTGATAGGGACATGTGCAGTAGAGCAGATTACAGTGGTCAGGGACATGTGCAGAACAGATTATAGTGGTCAGGTACATGTGCAGGAAAGCTGATTACAGTGGTCAGGGACATGTGCAGGAGAACACATTACAGTGATCAAGGACATGTGCAGGAAAGCAGATTACAGTGGTCAGGGACATGTACAAGAGAACAGATTACAGTGGTCAGGGACTTGTGCAGGAAAGCAGATTACAGTTGTTAGGGACATGTGCAGGAAAGCAGATTACAGTGGTCAGGGACATGAGCAGGAAAGCAGATTAGAGTGGTCAGGGGCATGTGCAGGACAACAGATTACAGTGGTAGGGACTTGCACAGGAAAAACAGATTACAGTGGTCAGTGACATGTGCAGAACAGATTACAGTGGTCAGAGACTTGCAGGAGAACAGATTAGAGAGGTCAGGGACATGTGCAGGAAAGCAGATTACAGTGGTCAGGGGCATGTCCAGAAGAGATTACAGTGGTCAGAGACATGTGCAGGAAAGCTGATTACAGTGGTCAGGAACATGTGCAGGAGAGCAGATTAAAGTGGTCAAGGACATGTGCAGGAAAGCAGATTACATTGGTCAGGGACATATACAAAAGAACAGATTACAGTAGTCAAGGGCATGCACAGGAAAGCAGATTACAGTGGTCAGGGACATTTGCAGGAAAGCAGATTACAGTTGTTAGGGACATGTGCAGGAGAGCAGATTACAGTGGTCAGGCACATGTGCAGAACAGATTACAGTGGTCAGGGATGTGCAGTAAAGCTGATTACAGTTGTCAGGGGCATGTGCAGGAATGCAGATTACAGTGGTCAGGGATATGTGGAGGTCAGCAGATTACAGTTGCTAGTCACATGTGCAGGAAAGCAAATTACAGTGGTAAGGGACATGTGCAGGAAAGCAGATTAACGTTGTCAGGGGCATGTGCAGGAGAACCAATTACAGTAGTTAGGGACAAGTGCAGGAATGCTTATTACAGTGGTCAGGGAAATGTGCAGGAGAGTGGATTACAGCGGTCAAGGATAAATGCAGGAAAGCAGATTACAGTGGTCATGGACATGTACAAGAGAACAGATTACAGTGGTCAAGGACATGTGCAGGAAAGCAGATTACAATTCTTAGGGACAACTGCAGGAAAGCAGATTACAGTGATCAGGGATATGTGCAGGAATGCAGATTACAGTGGTCAGGGGCATGTGCAGAACAGACAACAGAGGAAAGAGACATGCACAGTAAAGCAGATTACAGTGGTCAGGGATATCTGCAGGAAAGCAGATTACACTAGTGAGGGACATGTGCAGGAGAACAAATTACAGTGGTCAGGGACATGTGCAGGAAAGCAGATTACAGTGGTCAGTGGCATTTCAGGAGAACAGATTATAGTGGCCAGGGACATGTGCAGGAGAAACGATTACAGTTGTCATGGCCATATGCAGGAATGCAGTTTACAGTGGCCATTGACATGTGCAGGAAAGCAGATTACAGGGTTCAGGTACATGCACAGGAAAGCAGATTACACTGGTCAGGGACATGTGTAGGAAATCAAATTACACTGGTCAGGGACATGTGCAGGAAAAGAGATTACAGTGGTCAGGGACATGTGCAGGAAAGCAGATTACAGTGGTCACGGTCATGTGCAGAACAGATTACAGTGGTCAGGGACATGTGCAGGAAAACAGATTACAGTGATCAGAGACATGGCAGGAAAGCAGATTACAGTGGCCAGTGATGTATGCAGGAAAACAGATTACAGTGTTCAGGTACATGTGCAAGAAAGCAGATTACAGTGGTCAGAGAGATGTGCAGGAGAACAGATTACAGTGGTCAGGGACATGGACAGGAAAGCACATTATAGTGGCCAGTGACATGTTCAGAAAGGCAGATTACAGTGGTCAGAGACAAGCCAGGAAAGCAGATTATAGTGGCCAGTGCCATATGCAGGAAAACAGATTACAGTGTTTAGGTACCTGCGCAAAAAAGCAGATTACAGTGGTCAGAGACATATGCAGGAGAACAGATTACAGTGGTCAGGGACATGTGCAGGATAGCAGATTACAGTAGCCAGTGATATGTGCAGGAAAGCAGATTACAGTGATCAGGGATATGTGCAGGAAAGCAGTAAACAGTAGTCAGGGGCATTTCCTGAACAGATTACAGTGGTCAGGGACATGTGCAGGAAAGCAGATTGCAGATGCCAGGTACATGGGCAGGAGAACAGATTTCAGTGGTCAGAGACATGTGTAGAAAAGCAGATTACAGTGGTCAGAGATATGTGCAGGAAAGCAGATAGTGTTCAGGGATATGTGCAGGAAAAGCAGATTACAGTGGTCAGGGACATGTGCAGGAGAACAGATTACAGTGGTAAGGGACATGTGCAGGACAGCAGATTACAGTGGTCAGGGACATGTGCAGAAGAGTAGGCTACAATGTTCAAGGACATGTGCGGGAAAGCAGATTACAGTGGTCAGGAACATGTGCAGAAGAACAGATTACAGTGGTCTAGGACATGTGCAGGAAAGCTGATTACAGTTGTTAGGGACATGTGCAGAAAAAGTAGATTACAGTGGTCAGGGACATGTGCAGGAAAGCAGATTACAGTGGTCACGGTCATGTGCAGAATAGATTACAGTGGTCAGGGACATGTGCAGGAAAGCAGATTACAGTGATCAGAGACATGGCAGGAAAGCAGATTACAGTGGCTAGTGATGTATGCAGGAAAACAGATTACAGTGTTCAGGTACATGTGCAAGAAAGCAGATTACAGTGGTCAGAGAGATGTGCAGGAAAACAGATTACAGTGGTCAGGGACATGTGCAGGAAAGCACATTACAGTGGCCAGTGACATGTTCAGAAAAGCAGATTACAGTGGTCAGTGATATGTGCAGGAAAGCAGTTTACAGTGGTCCGGGGCATGAGCAGAACAGATTACAGTGGTCAGGGATGTGCGCAGGAAAACAGATTACAGTGGTCAGGGATATGTGCAGGAAAGCACATTGCAATGGTCAGGGACATGTGCAGGAAAACAGATTACAGTGGTCAGAGACAAGGCAGGAAAGCAGATTACAGTGGCCAGTGCCATATGCAGGAAAACAGATTACAGTGTTTAGGTACCTGTGCAAAAAAGCAGATTACAGTGGTCAGAGACATATGCAGGAGAACAGATTTACAGTGGTCAGGGACATGTGCAGGATAGCAGATTACAGTAGCCAGTGATATGTGCAGGAAAGCAGATTACAGTGATCAGGGATATGTGCAGGAAAGCAGTAAACAGTAGTCAGTGGCATTTCCTGAACAGGTTACAGTGGTCAGGGACATGTGCAGGAAACCAGATTGCAGATGCCAGGGACATGGGCAGGAGAACAGATTTCAGTGGTCAGAGACGTGTAGAAAAGCAGATTACAGTGATCAGGGATATGTGCAGGAAAGCAGATAACAGTGTTCAGGGATATGTGCAGGAAAAGCATTTTACAGTGGTCAGGGACATGTGCAGGAGAACAGATTACAGTGGTAAGGGACATGTGCAGGAAAGCAGATTACAGTGGTCAGGGACATGTGCAGAAGAGTAGGCTACAATGTTCAAGGACATGTGCCGGAAAGCAGATTACAGTGGTCAGGAACATGTGCAGAAGAACAGATTACAGTGGTCTAGGACATGTGCAGGAAAGCTGATTACAGTTGTTAGGGACATGTGCAGAAAATGTAGATTACAGTGGTCAGAGACATATGCAGGAAAGCAGATTACAGTGATCAGAGACATGACAGGAAAACAGATTACATTGGTCAGGGAGATGTGCAGGAAAGCAGATTACATTGGTCAGGGACATTTGCAGAACAGATTACAGTGGTCAGAAACATGTGCATCAGAACAGATTACAGTGGTCAGGGACATTTGCAGGAAACAGATTACAGTGTTCAGGGGCATGTGTAGAACAGATTACAGTGATCAGGGATATGCGCAGGACAGAAGATTACAGTGGTCAGAGTCATGTGCAGGAGAAGAGATACAGTGGTCAGGGGCCTCTGCAGAACAGATTACAGTGGTTAGGGGCATGTGCAGTAGAACAGATTACAGTGGTCAGGGGCATGTGCAGAACAGATTACTGTGTTCAGGTACATGCACAGGAAAGCAGATTACAGTGGTCAGGGACATTTGCAGGAAAGCAGATTACAGTGTTCAGGGGCATGTGCAGGACAGGTTACAGTAGTCAGGGACATGTGCAGGAAAGCAGATTGCATTAGTTAGGGATATGTGCAGTAGAACAGATTGCAGTGGCCAGGGACTTTTGCAGGAAAGCAGATTACAGTGGTTAAGGACATTTGCAGGAAAACAGATTGTGATTGTTAGGGACATGTGCAGGAGAGCAGATTACAGTGGTCAAGGACATGTGCAGGAGAACAGATTACAGTGGTGAGGGACATGTGCAGGAAAGCAGATTACAGTGGTCAGGGGCATGTGCAGGAGATAAGATTAGAGTGGTCAGGGACATGCTGAACAGATTACAGTGGTCAGTTACATGTTCAGGAAAGGAGATTACAGTGGTCAGGGACATGTGCTGGAAAGCAGATTACAGTGGCCAGGGGCATGTGCAGAAGAACAGATTACATTGGTCAGGGACATGAGCAGGAAAAGCAGATTACAGTGGTCAGAGACATGTGCAGGAAAGCATACTACTCTGGTCAGAGACATGACATGAAAACAGATTACAGTGGTCCGGGACATGTGCAGGAAAGCAGATTACAGTTGCCAGGGGCATGTGCAGAACAGATTACAGTGGTCAGGGATCTGCATTGTAAAACAGATTACATTGATCAGGGGCATGTGCAGGAGAACATATTACAGTGGTCAAGGGCATGTGCAGAACTGATTACAGTGGTCAGGGGAATGTGCAGGAGCACAAATTACAGTGGTCAGGGGCATATGCAGAACAGATTACAGTATTCAAGTACATGCGCAGGAAAGCAGATTACAGTGGTCAGGGACATATTCAGGAAAGCGGATTACAGTGGTCAGGGGCATGTGAAGGACAGATTACAGTGGTCAGGGACATGTGCAGGAAATCAGATTACAGTAGTTAGTGATATGTGCAGTAGAACAGATTGCAGCTGTCAGGGTCATTTACAGGAAACAGATTACAGTGGTCATGGATATGTGCAGGAAAGCAGTAAACAGTAGTCAGAGGCATGTCCTGAACAGATTACAGTGGTCAGGGACATGTGCAGGAAAGCAGATTGCAGATGTCAGGGACATGTGCAGGAGAACAGATTTCAGTGGTCAGAGACATGTGTAGAAAAGTAGATTACAGTGGTCAGGGATATATGCAGGAAAGCAGATAACAGTGTTCAGGGATATGTGCAGGAAAAGCAGATTACAGTGGTCAGGGACATGTGCAGGAGAACAGATTACAGTGGTAAGGGACATGTGCAGGAAAGCAGATTACAGTGGTCAGGGACATGTGCAGGAGAGTAGGCTACAATGTTCAAGGACATGTGCAGGAAAGCAGATTACAGTGGTCAAGAACATGTGCAGGAAAGCTGATTACAGTTGTTAGGGACATGTGCAGAAAAAGCAGATTACAGTAGTCAGAGACATGGCAGGAAAACAGATTACATTGGTCAGGGAGATGTGCAGTAAAGCAGATTACATTGGTCAGGGACATTTTCAGAATAGATTACAGTGGTCAGAAACATGTACAGCAGAACAGATTACAGTGGTCAGGGATATGCGCAGGACAGAAGATTACAGTGGTCAGGGACATGTGCAGGAGAACAGATACAGTGGTCAGGGGCATCTGCAGAACAGATTACAGTGGTTAGGGGCATGTGCAGTAGAACAGATTACAGTGGTCAGGGGCATGTGCAGAACAGATTACTGTGTTCTGGTACATGGCAGGAAAGCAGATTACAGTTGTCAGGGACATGTTCAGGAAAGCAGATTACAGTGGTCAGGGGCATGTGCAGGAAAGATTACAGTGGTCAGGGACATGTGCAGGAAATCAGATTACAGTAGTTAGGGATATGTGCAGTAGAACAGATTGCAGCTGTCAGGGTCATTTACAGGAAACAGATTACAGTGGTCATGGATATGTGCAGGAAAGCAGTAAACAGTAGTCAGAGGCATGTCCTAAACAGATTACAGTGGTCAGGGACATGTGCAGGAAAGCAGATTGCAGATGCCAGGGACATGTGCAGGAGAACAGATTTCAGTGGTCAGAGACATGTGTAGAAAAGCAGATTACAGTGGTCAGGGATATGTGCAGGAAAGCTGATTACAGTTGTTAGGGACATGTGCAGAAAAGCAGATTACAGTTGTTAGGGACATGTGCAGAAAAAGCAGATTACAGTGGTCAGGGACATGTGGATGAGAACAGATTACAGTGGTCAGGGACATGTGGATGAGAACAGATTACAGTGGTCAAGGACATGTGGATGAGAACAGATTACAGTTGTCAGGGACATGTGGATGAGAACAGATTACAGTGGTCAAGGACATGTGGATGAGAACAGATTACATTGGTAAGGGACATGTGCAGGAAAGCAGATTACAGTGGTAAGGGACATGTGCAGGAAAGCAGATGATTTGCTGAAGAAGATTTGAGAGACAGAAAGGTTAGAGGAAATGAAGAAGATGTCCACAAAAGAGATGGATCGATTGTGTGACAGAAGTCCTGTAACAGTCAGGTATGACTTCTGAAGAAGGTAGGACAGTCATACAAAACTAAGGTACATATTTGGCTGTTTGTGAAACATTCAGCTTTACTAAGAATTTGATAAGGAGAAATAAAAATACTAAATCAAGAATTATGCTATTTATCTCTTTCTCAAGATACAAGAGTTGTTCTAAAGCAAACCTCTTAAATCCTTAAATAAACTCGACATTTAAAATGAAAGTCTCTTATTTTGTTTCATTCATTGAAAAATTGTTTATTTAAACTACTGTTAGTTTAATGCAATTCATATTCAAGTATATGGGTGCCAGGCCTGGTGTAAATATCCTATTCCCCATCCACTGGTCTAGGCTGCACTTAAATTGGATAATAGACAAACTCAACCTATTCCATAGCAGAGGACACATATCTGTCTCTTCATCATGTTCTGTTTAAGTCACAGACAAAATTCAGGTCACTAGACCTTGTATTTCTGGTAGTTTCACTTAAGAATATGCAAGAGACTCATAAGTGTGGGGTTTGTGGATACCTTGTAAACCAGGCATAGATCACCCCTTATCAATGTATAGGAGACTGAGCAGATGGAAAGGGATTCAAGGTGCTCTGAATAATGAAGGTTTGGTGTGCCTTGTATTCTTTTTGTAAATAACTTCTCATGTCACTCAAGTTGCTGCATATGCCAGACCAGGTACATACCGAAGGGAGCATTATATTCTGTGATTGTTCTGATAAGGGCAGACTACAGTGAAATAATGACCTCTTTGCACTTAGATGCCATGTACTCACTTACAAGTTGTACAATATAAAAGAATTTCCTCACCACTGTGGTCACATGATGGTCGAAGGTAAGGCTACTGTCTATGTGTGTACCCAAGTTCCTGACCACTGGGTCAACTCTTAGGGGTGTATTTTCAACATGGTAATTAGCCAGGATGGTTGACTTCCCAAAGGGTACAATTATGCATCTCTTAGCACTGAGTTTAAGACCATGGCATTGGCACCATTTGTTAGTCAGAGATAAACCTTCTTGAAGAATGCTAGTGTCTGCATTGGAATTGATAATAACCGCCAACTTGCAATCATCTGCAAACATAGTCACCCATAAATCTTCAGGATTTGTTTCCATGTCAGAGATACTAAAAAGGAGGGGGGCCAGTACTGAGCCCTGGGGAGCTCCGCTAGTGACTGGCTTCTTGATGTGAGGTGACATCAGCTCTTTTGACCTCCTGGGTTCTATCAGTGAGTCAGCTGGCTATCCAGTTGGTGATAAAATGATTTATGTCTAATTTAGTGAGCTTGTCTATAATGCCTGTTGGGATATTATATCAAAAGCCTTAGCCAAGGTAAGCTGTGTGTACAGTCTTACCCTCATACATTTTTTGGTGATCTCTCAAGAAAGTCTACCAGATTTAATTAATTACATCTGAGTGATGCCTCTATGTGCATCTGCAGTTAACTCTTACTGATGCCTCTTGGAGTCAAATACTGCTTGTTCATATTTGCATCAATAATTCCAAACCCATGCTATGTACAAGGTTTTAAAAGATTTCATCTTAAAGCTTGCACAATGTCAAACTCAACTGCATTAATGTTTTACATCTATCTATTGCAGGTAAAGAGATATTAACTGTTGTCTTTATGATATTAATTTATATAGATATAATTTTCACATTTTTCTAATTATCTTAACAACCAAGTAACATAGACAGAACTCCTTAGCCTCATATTAAAACTGTCAGCTAGATGAATAAAATGCTGCTGACAGTATGTGTGTAACTTGAGTGGTTGCTGAGATATTGTTAGTTGTTTACAAAATATTACAAATGTAATAGTCACTGTGTTTACTGTGACTTATAAAATTCAGTTTAAGACCTAGAACCTAAAGAATAATACCACTATAAAAATAGTTTGTGCTGAAGAGTTTGCAATTTATACTTCTTTCATAACCCCTATGGTTCCAGCGATATGAGCCTTTGTTTGAAATCTGAGACATAATTTGATCCTGTCAAAAGGCTTAGACTCCACCCTCTGGAAGCTACACTGCAAACTTCCTGAGCTCCACTGGAGGGAATGAATCAATAGGCATGACTTCCGTTAACAAAGCCAGACTATGATAAGGCCAGCATTGGCAGGTTACTTATGTCCTTATTTATCATGTTTATGATGATGCTTTCCATGGCCTTGCATATGAGACTGATCAGACTGGGTCTACATTAGTTCTGTGAAGGATGCATCCCTTGAATATGTCTTCATAGAACACCAGCCACTGAAATTTGCTGCAGCGAACCACAGACTTTTTCGCACAGTTCACAAACACTTGGCCATCACTTCAACTTTGCCCTTTCCATACTGTAGTGTAATCTCTGAGTTGGTATATATAGTTAGGGAGGTGTGGGAGGTACAGCCCCCCACAATGGGGGGTTGTGGGTCAAAGCCCCCCATTTGGGTGGATTTGATTTAGTCCATTGTGTCTTTCAGAAGGTTGATGGGCTAGTATTTGCAAACCACGCTGAAGTGCCTTTGTGCAGGGGAATGACTTCAGCCATCTTCCATTCACCGGGCACAAAACCTGACTGTAGGCTCCAGATGAAAAGTGATTTAATTGGACCAGAATGGTCATGTTTCATGCTATTAAGTAAGCATCCTGGGGTGTTACTGTGGCCCATCAATGCAGTAGCCTGGGATAGTGCATTAATAAACTGTTCCCTAGTAATGGTTGGGGAACTGTGGTATGCAGTATTTCCTTTGGACTATCAGGGTATAGTGGGAGACAAATTTAAGCTGAACCTGTTAGCTGAAAGATTGTTAATGGCCTCTGGTTCAGATTGTGTGTGATGCCATTTACAATAAGTTCTGTGCCCTGGTGCATAGTTCCCTTGATGTGATAGACATAGATATTGAAAGCTTTGTGGTTGTATTTTGCCTGAGAAGCTGTTTTTTCTTCAAATTTAGCCTTTGAAGTATTAATTAACCCTCTTATCTCCATGTTTAGATTGGTCAGGGAGCTTTTAGTACATAGGGCTTTGTTCCTCTTATGCTTGGCCAAGATTTTCTTTTGTTGTATAACCAATAGATTTTGTGATTTCAACAGAGTGGTTTGTTTTTTAAGTTAATTGTATTCTTAATATGAGTGGGACAGCTCACTCTATACAGCTATCAATATGGCTGTACAGAGATTCTGTATAAAGCTCAGCATATGCTATGGTGTTTACTGGGCTTGGGGGTATGTAGAATTTAGCCAAGGTGTAGCTTAGTAGAGAAAGCTTAGCCATGTAATAGTTCATAAAGGATTTTCGTTTCACTGGATCCCCAGATTTCATTTTTATTTCAAGCAATACTGCCTTATGGTTAGATCTGACTAGTGAAGATATTACATTGGGTGGAGAACATCACTCTTCCATGCTCATGAGTACAAAAGGGAAACTTACATGTGAGACATTTGGTTTCTACATGAATTACAAGGGAGAATTATGCTGCAAGATATCAGTGACTACATAGATCACTGTTAGGTGCCACTGCGTGGAGAGCCGCGTTTCTAAACAAAGACAGTAAAAAGATCAAAAAGTGCAAATATTCAACACAGAAACCTCAATTAATGCAGCTGTGTCTAAAACAATGCAGTAAACAAGTGCTGAAACAGTAGGTATGGTAATGTAAGTCTTAACTGTTATAGAGTTTAGCAGAAACCAGCGACACTCTTGTTCTCATGTAGTATGGTCGCCAAATGTCACCAAATGTCGCCAAATGTCACCAAATGCCTCAGGCTCAGCAATTCAATTTTTAAACAAGCTAGCCTTCTAGTCAGTCAAATAAAGGCACACTAAGATTTACAACAGCAATTCCCAGCTCAGAAAGGCAGAGGCTATCCTCATTCCCCACAAGAATGTAGGCCACAAATGTTTGTAATGTAAAACAACTGGTTTGTAGTGCAAGTTTAGAATAAGAGGCACAGTAAGCCTTTATCAGCAATTCTCAGCTCAAAAGAGTAAAGACCACAAAACTTCTTAATGTGAAATAACTGATTTGAAGCCCAATTGCTTAAACCAGAACTAAGACTCTTCAGAATAACAGGCAAAGTAAGTCTTCAACCAGCAATTGCCAGCTCAGAAGGGTTTAAGCTACCTCTTCATCTACAAGAGTGTAGACCACAAACCTTCCCACTTAAGGTGACTAGTTTGGAGCCCAATGGCTTATATTAGAACCAAGAGGCTTAGAATAACAGAACGTAATCAGGCTACTAACAAGCAGTAATAATGCAGTAGATTAAATGGTACTGTCTGTAAAAGAGTTACTTTCTAACTAACCCCAACCAAAACCTCTTAAAACTCCAAAAAGAACAAAAATTTAAAAACAAAACAAAACGCAATATAAGAAGATAAAACATAAAATAATCAAACCTTAAATGAATAACTCCAATCCAAAATCAAATGCAGACAGAGATCATCAATAGTCAGGCAGAGAACAGCAAGTCACTCAACAGTACCACAATCCCTCATTTGCATACTTTATTACCCTGAGCAAGTCACTTAACCAGGCATTGCCCCCAGTTGCCTCTGAAAAAGGACTGTGTGTCTAGTGGGTCTACCTGGTTAACAAATTAATATTTTTATTATTTTTGGAAAGAACATGATCTCAGGTCATATGAGTTACCGACAACTACCTAAGATTTCACCATATTCAAACCAGCCCTAAATTGTCAGCTGATAAACATTGTTTCCTATTGTGTCACTGACAATGTTTGACTTATCATATTCACAAGACTGATGAACGTTTGTGAATTAATAAACAGTTTCCTTACATTCTGAGATGTTTAAATCCATGTTAATGCTTTACCTTTAATATGACAACTAACCAAAAAGTCTTCATTCTCTCTGATTTATTTTCCTCCATCGTCACCCTGTTTCCCTTCTTCTAGCATATTCCAAGCTTAAAGTAGTCTCTCTATGGCCTCAAAATGAACTTTATCTCCTA
>NC_056740.1:462588776-462685619 GCF_019279795.1 Protopterus annectens
AGCTAGCTGAAATGATAGAGAGAAGGAAGGTTGATATATTGTGCGTACAAGAGACCAGATGGAAGGGAAGTAAGGCCAAGTCTATAGGAGGTGGTTTCAAATTGTTCTATCATGGTGTGGTTGGCAGAAGAAATGGGGTAGGGGTTATCCTAATGGAACAGTATGCCAAGAGTGTTTTGGAGGTGAAGAGAGTGTCTGAAAGAGTGATGTTTATGAAGTTTGAAATTGATGGTGTAATGATGAATGTTGTTAGTACATATGCTCCACAAGTTGGGTGTGCGTTGGATGAGAAAGAAAAATTTTGGAGTGAGTTGGATGAAGTGGTGGTGAGTGTACCCAAGGGTGAGAGACTAGTGATTGGAGTGGACTTCAATGGGAATGTTGGTGAAGTGAACAGAGGGGATGAGGAAGTGATGCGTAGGTATTGTGTTAAGGAGAGGAATGCAGAAGGTCAGATGATTGTGGATTTTGTGAAAAGGATGGACATGGCTGTGGTGAATACGTATTTTAAGAAGAGGGAGGAGCATAGGGTGACGTACAAGAGTGGAGGAAAATGCACACAGGTGGATTATATCCTATGTAGGAGGGCCAGTCTGAAGGAGATTGGAGACTGTAAAGTGGTGACTGGGGAAAGTATAGTTAAGCAGCATAGAATGGTAGTCTGTAGGATGATGTTGGTGATCAAGAAGCGGAGGAGGAGTGTGAAAGCACTGCCAAGGATTAAATGGTGGAAGTTAAAAAAGGGTAATTGTGAGGTGGAGTTCAGGGAAGAGTTAAGACAGGCACTGGGAGGCAATGAAGAGTTACCGAATAGCTGGGTAACTACAGCAGAGCTAGTAAGGGAGACTGCTAGGAAGGTGCTTGGTGTGACATCTGGACAGAGGAAGGAGGACAAGGAGACCTGGTGGTGGAATGAGGAAGTACAGGAGAGTATACAGAGGAAGAAGCTGGTGAAGAAGAAGTGGTATTGTCAAAGAGATGAAGAAAGTAGACATGAGTATAAGGAGATGAGGTGCATGGCAAAGAGAGAGGTGGCTAGGCTAAGGATAAGGCATATGGAGAGTTGTATGAGAGATTGGACACTAAAGAGGGAGAAAAGGACCTGTACCGATTGGCTAGACAGAGGGACCGAGCTGGGAAAGATGTGCAGCAGGTAAAGGTGATAAAGGATAGTGAGGGAAATGTACTCACAAATGAGGAGAGTGTGTTGAGTAGATGGAAAGGGTACTTTGACGGGTTGATGAATGAAGAGAATGAGAGGGAGAGAAGGTTGGATGATGTGGGGATAGTGAATCAGGAAGTGAAGCAGATTAGCAAGGAGGAAGTAAGGACAGCTATGAAGAGGATGAAGAATGGAAAGGCTGTTGACGAAGATGACATAGCAGTGGAAGCATGGAGGTGCTTAGGAGAAATGGCAGTGGAATTTTTAGCCAGATTGTTTAATGAAATTTTGGAAAGTCAGAGGATGCCTGAGGAGTGGACAAAAAAGGTTTTGGTACCTATCTTTAAGAATAAGGATGATGTGCAGAGCTGCAGTAACTACAGAGGGATACAACTGATCAGTCACAGCTTGAAGTTATGGAAGCCAGGTTAGGAAGGGAGGTGATGATTAGTGATCAGCAGTATGGTTTTATGCCAGGAAAGAGCACTACAGATGCAATATTTGCTCTGAGAGTGTTGTTGGAGAAATACAGAGAAGGTCAGAAGGAGTTGCAGTGTGTCTTTGTGGACTTAGAGAAAGCATATGACAGGGTTCCTAGAGAGGAGATGTGGTATTGTATGAGGAAGTCGGGAGTGGCAGAGAAGTATGTAAGAGTGGTACAGGATATGTACAAGGATAGTGTGACATTGGTAAGAATTGCGGTGGGAGTGACTGATACATTTAAGGTGGAGGTGGGATTACATCAAGGATCAGCTCTGAGCCCTTTCTTATTTGCAGTGGTGATGGACAGGTTGACAGGTGACATTAGACAGGAGGCCCCGTGGACTATGATGTTTTCAGATGACATTGTGATATATAGTGAGAGTAGGGATCAGGTTGATGAGACCCTGGAGAGGTGGAGATATGCTTTAGAGAGGAGAGGAATGAATGTCAGCAGGGCAAAAACAGAATATATGTGTGTAAATGAGAGGGAGGGTAGAGGAATGGTGAGGATGCAGGGAGTAGAGTTGGTAAAGGTGGATGAGTTTAAGTACTTGGGATCAACAGTTCAGAGTAATGGTGAGTGTGGAAGAGAGGTGAAGAAGAGAGTACAGGCAGGGTGGAATGGGTGGAGAAGAGTGTCAGGAGTGATTTGTGACAGACGGATACCAGTAAGAGTGAAAGGGAAGGTCTACAAGAGGGTAATGAGACCAGCTATGTTATATGGGTTGGAGACTGTAGCATTGATGAAAAGGCAGGAGTCAGAGCTGGATGTGCCAGAGTTAAAGATGTTAAGATTTGCACTGGGTGTGACTAGGATGGACAGGATTAGGAATTGGTATATTAGAGGGTCAGCGCAGGTTGGACAGTTTGGAGACAAAGCAAGAGAGGCAAGGTTGTGTTGGCTTGGACATGCACTGAGGGGGGATGCTGGCTATATTGGAAAAAGGATGCTAAGGATGGAGCTGCCAGGTAAGAGAAAAAGCGGAAGGCCTAAGATAAGGTTTATGGATGTGGTGAGAGAGGACATACAGGTGGTTGGTGTGACAGAGCAAGATGCAGAGGACAGGAAGAAATGGAAACGGATGATCTGCTGTGGCGACCCCTAACGGGAACAGCCAAAAGAAGATGATGATATATATATATATATATACACATACATGTGTGTGTACAGGTATGAATTTGTGTATGTATGTATATATATGTATGTATATATGCATGCATTCATTTATTATTATTAAAGTATTTATATGCCTAAAAACGAGACACTGTAGAGATAAAACAAACTAACACAAAACTGCTAAAAACAGATGGTTAAAACCTTAATAACCAAGGGTGCAATGCATACCTTTCAAATGTCCAGATTTTTGCAGACTTGCCATATTTTTGCCTCATATTTTTGGTCTATTCCTCATAAAATTTGTGGTTTTCTGGCAAATCACTGGGATGACCTGAGGATTGAAGTCACTAAATACTGACATACATTTGAGTTTTGAACTTCAAATCCTTCAGAAAATGTATGTTAGCACAAACCCTGTTACTCTAGCAACTTTCTAAGAACAATATTTAAAATCTGCCCCTATTTTGGGGCCTTTGCCCCCACATTTAGTCAGGCTTTGTCCAGATTTCTTGCACTAAGAGGTTGAGAGGTATGGTGCACTGAAACCATCAATATTTAAAGATTAAGACATCTACAATCATGTGAATTGTAAGCAAATCAAAAAAGGTGAATTTTCCCTGAAAACAATATTGCTCAATAACAATCACAAACTATCAACAACAACTGTTGTGTCAGAACTTCACCACCTGCTTGGCAAATGCAAATTCTCCTAGCCTCATTTCCCCAAAACTCAATTCTCTGGTAATGCCAGTATTTCTAATGAAAAGCCGTGCCAGGAATAATGCAGGAACTTACTGAGTTTGCCCCCTTCCTCTTGCAGTGTGACCATGGAGTTGATTATATAAGTTGGGGAGTCGAGGAGTTTCTCCTGAAAAATCACTGAAAATGATATTTTTGTGCAGTTTGTTTCAATGGGTTGACTTTTGGTGGTTGAGGTTTGAAAAATGTGCATTTGTCCTCTCATAGTAGAACTTGATGGTCAATTCTACAATCAACATTAAGAACAATAGAAGAAGCAACATGTGATCCAGAAAAGTTCCACAGACAGAGATCTAGAAAAAGTTCCACAGACAGAGATCTAGAAAAGTTCCAGATATACAATTACAATATCTGCAATGTGTTTCCTGAAGGGTTTTTTTTTTCATCTGGCAAAGACTTCTTGCCCATTTTTCCTTCCTATATCTATTTGATATTTTTAGGGAATTCTGCTTTTACAGAAAATGTATGGTAAATGTTTTGGAGACCAAAGCTGTTCTCCTTAATTGTAATCTGCCTGATGGTTTCAGAAGAAACTACCCCTATTTATAGAAGCACCCTAAATTCAGGTCTCTGAGGATCTGTTTAGCAAATACTGTGATAAAGTTTATTTTTAGCAATGCTGCTCTGGTGATATTGAGGGATAAAGCCTGACTGTTGCCAAGCCCACCCAGGTTCGATTAGCAGCTTGGGCAACTGGCTGAGCAGAAAGAAAGTGATATGCAGTTACACGGGTGTTCCATGTGGCAATCCCTGGTAGGGACTGGAGGTATCATGCTGGGGGGTAGTGCAATTACATGGGTGTTCCATGTGGCAATCCCTGGTAGGGACTGGAGGTATCATAGTTTCATAGTTTGGTACTAGGCTATCTGCCCTGGGGCATTTATAAGCCTAGCCATAGTGATGTGGCTTTCGCCACCCCATGTAATGGTACAAAAGTGTACAGAATAGATTTAGAATACTGTGCCTCTGTCTAGTAGTGACACAGTGAAGACCCCCTTACATAATAGAATTAGTTTACTGTGCCCCTGTCTAGTAGTGACACAGAGATGACCCCTGGGGTAAACCTACGATCTCCCATCCACTCATCAAGATTTCTCTTGAAGAGAGTCAGTGAGGGGCTCTGCCTAACATGAACTTGAATTCTGTTCCAGAGTATGGGAAGCCTCTGAGTTATGAATCTGTCCCTCCAGCATGTCCTATTCATATTTGTGAGAGGTTCAAATCTTTAGCTCTCATGGTTCTGATGGATTTGGATATTTTGAGGTGGAGCATGTCCATCAATTCCTGATTGGACATGGCCTTGTATGTCAGGCACAGATCACCTTTTAGTAGGCGGTATGCTACTGAATAGAGTTGGAGTTTTTTTAGTCTGGCAGCATATGACATATGTTGGAGACTCTTGATCCTCTTGGTGAGGTACTTTTGGGGTCTTTCTAGCTGTTGCAAGTGCCGGGTGAGGTACATACCAAATGGGGCATTGTACTCAATCATGGGCCTGATAAGGGAGGAGTACAGGGGCACAATGACCTCCTTTGATCTGGATGTGAATCCCTTCATGATAAGGTGGGCAAGGTAGAAAGTCTTTCTAACCACTTTGGCAACGTGGGTGTCAAATGAGAGGTCACTATCAACTTGGGTCCCCAGGTCTCTGATTACTTTTTCCGTACTCAGTGGGTTACCGCCTATGTGATAATTTGTGGGCACTTTGTTTTTCCCAAAGGGGATGACTATACATTTTTGACATTTAGTTTAAGGCCATGACTCTGGCACCAGCTGTCTATTTCAGTGAGGCCTTTCTGTAGGATATACGTGTCAGCTGGTGTATTGACTATGGTGCCTAGTTAGCAGTCATCTGCGAACTTGGTCAGCCACAACCATCCCATGTTTGCTTTCACATCTGAGAAATAAATGCCGAACAAGAGGGGTCCCAGGACAGAGCCCTGTGGGACACCACTTGTCACTGGCTTTGAGTCTGACATGGCTCCAGCGATTTTGACTTTATGGGTTCTATCCTTTAGCCAGTTTGCCACCCATCTTGTGACATATGGATTTACATTTAAGCTGTTGAGCTTGTCCATGATGCCAGAGTGGGGTATTGTGTCGAAAGCTTTAGCCAAGTCCAGGTAGGCTGTATGGACTGCTTTGCCCTCGTTCAATGGCTCTAGTGACTGTTTCAAAAAAGTCAACCAGGTTCAAAAGGCAGGATCTGCCTTTTACAAAGCCAAACTGGGTGGGATCAAGTGTCTGTAAGTCCCCAATGTCTCTGTTTATTAGTTCCATAATGATTCTTTCCATAGCTTTGCAGACCAGGCTGGTTAAGCTTATGGGGCGGTAGTTACCAGGGTCAGTAGAGGTGCCTCCTTTGTGGAGTGGGACTACTGTTGCTGTACGCCAGTTTTCAGGTACATATCCTGTAGTAAGGCTAAGGTTAAATAGCATTTTTATGTGCAGGTTTATCTCCTTTTGGAGTTCACGTAGCACGCAACCCGGGATACTGTCAGGTCCCATTGATGCTGTGTTTTTAGCTTTGCTGAGGGCAGTTCTCACCTGGACATTTGAGATGACAGGGAGGTTACATTCAGCTGGGATAAGTATTTCTTCTTTTGGGTGTGAGGGAGGGGAGAAATTTGCACTGAACTTGTCTGCCAGAATGTTGGCAATATCTGTGGGTTCAGTGTATTTTTTGTCATTTTGAACTAACTCTGAACATATCTGAGGGTTTCTGCCCAGGTTTCTAACATAGCTGATGAAGGCCCTGTGGTTATCTTTAGTGTCCATAGTGATTTTTCTCTCAAAGTTGGCCTTGGATGTTTTTATGAGAGAACGTAGCTTTCTACTAGTGCTGATCAGAGATGCCTTCTCTTTATGGGATTTTGCTCTGTTGTGCAGTAGCTTCCTTCTTTTGTTATACAATTTGTTTATGGCTGGGGTCCACCAGACAGGACGCCTGCCCTTGGTGGAGAGGGTCTTGGTTTTATTTGGGATTGCATGGTCCATGCATTCTTGGAGATGTCCGTAGAAAGCATTTGTGAAGGATTCTGCATTGTGGGATGTGGTTTCCACTGTCCCAGTGGGCTTAAAGGATACCATCTCATTTTTAAGAAGTGTAAAGTCAGCTTTTAAGAAGTTTTTCACTGTAGTCTTTTGTGTTGGGGGTGGAGGTGGGATATGTATATCCAGGGTGATTAGTTTGTGGTCAGATCTCACTAGTGAAGGGTATACTTCCGGTGTGGAGCACTTTGTCCCCATGTTTGTGATGATCAGGTCTAGTATATTATCTCCCCTTGTCGGAGACTTGACTAGCTGTTCCACTGCATTTGAATTTATGAAATCCAGGAACCTTTGGACTAGGGTGTTTGGACTAGAATAATGCACCCAGTCTATGTTAGGGTAGTTGAAGTCTCCCAATATGATGGTGTTTGGTGAGACATTCATATCCTCCAATGTCTTCAGTAAGGCTGAGTGGGGTTCCTGAGATTGGGAGAGTGGTCTGTAACATGCTACCAGTTGTATAGCAGTTTTGCCTATGGTTAGTTGCACCTGGATGGTCTCTGATGCTTCATGTGTTGCCACTAACCTGGAAGTGTGGGTGTCCTTGATGAATATGGACACTCCCCCTCCCTTTTTGGTTTGGCCCGAGTTTTGGGGCCGAAAGGCATGATACGAGGTATAGCCTGGTAGTGCTGGGGTGCTCTCAGGAGCCTTGAACCAGGTTGCAGTTACTGCACAGACATGCTGGGGCGTAGTGCAATTACATGGGTGTTCCATGTGGCAATCCCTGGTAGGGACTGGAGGTATCATGCTGTGAGGTAGTGCAATTATATGGGTGTTCCATGTGGCAATCCCTGGTAGGGACTGGTGGTATCATGCTGGGTGGTAGTGCAATTACATGGGTGTTCCATGTGGCAATCCCTGGTAGGGACTGGAGGTATCATACTGGGGGGTAGTGCAATTACATGGGTGTTCCATGTGGCAATCCCTGATAGAAACTGGAGGTATCATTCTGGGGGGGGGGTAATGTAAAGACAGGAAAAGGTGGTGGATGCCAAGGTGGGCTATGCACCCCAAGCCTCGGTGCGCACCCGACCCTTAGACAAAATCACAGGACCACAATGGGGTGGCAATGTGGAAGCATAGTAATGGGGCAGGACCAAAAAGTAAAACCACCCAGGCTGCTGTCAACAGCCATGATCCCAAGGATACCCCTAGGTTCTGCAACTGGCCCCTGCTAATTCAGAGTAAGTCCAGGGCTGACAAGAAGACCCAGTACAGACATAGTGCAATGAGTAAGAAAGACAAAGTATGAAACAGGGAGCATAAAGTGAAAGAAATGTAACATCATTTGTTTTCTTTTCCATGAATTTATGTGTGTCATGCCTTAAGTCATAATTTAACAAAGGTGTTTCAAAAACAAAAGAAGTCTATTTTTAGTGCCTTAGAACACCTGAGAGATAAATTCAGAGTTGTTTTAAGGATCTGCATCAGAAGGAGCACTTACAGACATTTCATTTACCTTTTGTTTTATATGTTGTGACAGAGTAACAGAAAGTTGAGCAACATAAAGATTATATTCTAATGATCATTTCTATTTAGACAGGAGGAGGAGAGGGTTAGTACACTCAGATGGAGATATCATGTAGCCTGCATAAATGCTCACAGGAACTGCGCAAGGGCAGATGATTACTATTGTAGCCTGCATAAATGCCCACAGGAACTGCACAGGTGCAGATAGCTATTATAAATGCCCACAGGAACTGTGCAAGGGCAGATATAGCTACTATTGGCCAGTAAAAGCATTGTGATCACCCACAAGTCCACATCATGTACCTCCTGTATATGGCTACTTGCCTACCTACCCAATGGTGCTAATAACTAAGAGTGATCATAAAAAAATCAACAAACGGGTGCATCTGCAATTGGTGCTAACCTCAATATCAGTCCCTTTAATTCCCTCTTGTTGGGAAATAATCCCCTTTTCAATACTTAGGGGCACTGTCTGTTAATATGGACCTCAGCAGGCCAAAACCAAGCAAATGCATAAGAGCTAAGCAAATAATCTACCATTACTTAGACCCATACAAAGAAAAAACAAGATAAGTCTGAAGCTTTCAATTCCTCTCAGATAATCAGGCTTTATTTATCTTAGATAAGCACTTTCATCTGATGACTTCATTAGATCTAGCAGTCCAAAGACTTCATCAGCTCTAACAGTGAAGAGTTTTAATTGCTAAATGTACCCACTTTGTAACAGCTACAGGGTCTAGGAGGCTTCACAATAGCCCAAAGGAAGGGGAGAGGTTGAGCTAGGACTGGCTTGCAACCAGCAAAACGCAGGAGAATAAAAGCAAACCCTGATGAAAGAAATGTCATAATTTGCATATCGGATGTGGCTTTTACTACAGAGAATTTGTAAAGTGAAAACAAGATAAGGGAGCTGCAAAACGGCACATGATAGTAGTCCTTGTAAATACAAATGGCTTCTTAATACAAACACAGTGAAAAAAACTGAATTGTGCTTCCTTTACAAAGGTAACACACATGGGAACAAGCATCCATTGTAAGGAAAGCTTTAACCCTAAAACTACCCACTAGAGGCTCTAATATCCCTGACCTGGTCCTTACCAACCTAGTCCATGCCTGCACCATGCCCAACATCTGCTCATCCCTATAAGTGGTTAGGACTGTGATTCATAAAGTGGGATTCTGAATCACAGTCTTAGGTAACTAGTCCAACCTCTTATTAATCAGTGACACTCTGTAGCAACAAATGTGTTTTGGAATCATTATGGGGCCATAATGTGCTAAATCAGTGGGTTCCAGCTTTTAGACCACTCCAGCTATGTCCATAAGGTACAGTTTCATTGCTGGTGTATTTTGATCTGCCATTTTGGCTTACATAGTAACTCTCTGCTGCACTCTGTTATGTGAAACTGCTGCTTTCCATAAACCTCAACACACCTGATGCTGTGTTAAATTATCAGTTGTAGGGTAAACGGTGACAACTGGCACAGTCACCCCAGCAGTTTACAAGAAAAGGTGATAGCAATGAGCTGCTGTAACAAACTTCATTCTGAAGTAACTTGGTATAGACCACTGGCCAAATACCTTCTCACTAAGGTAATGCAATCACCCAAGCACTGACTGGCACACTTGCACCTTAAAAACTAGTTCTGTTCTGACTTTCCTAGATTTTGTTAAAACCAGTAACTGGAGCAAATGGTAAAACTACCCAATATAGGGTCTAATATCCCTGACCTGGTCCTTACCAACTTATCCTGTGTCTGTATCTTACCTAACATCTGCTCGTCCGTGGTCAAATCTGACCACAAACTAGTCATCTTCTCTGTCATGCCTAGTTGGACAGCGCTGTGAACAAATGAAAGAATCTTTAGGTATTTCCCCAGGGCAAACCTACTTTAGCTTGTAGAAGATCTATGTAAAATTCCCAGCAATCCCTTGCAAGTAGACTCAATTGAGAGGCTGTCAAATTTACATCTGACTTTTACCAGCACCTTATTAGCTGCATCCGGTTTAAATATAATGATACATTCAGGAATAAACCTCTTTGGTGGAATGTCTGTATAAATAAATCGTATAACGAAGAAAAATAATGAAAAGTTGCAAGAGACCCCCATCCCCTACCTCGAGACCACACCGAAACATGACAGCAAGGAACTTAAGAACACTACTGGAAAATGTAAAACATTGCCAGAAACACCATACAAAGCTACAAATCTTTCTTCAGCTCTGTCAGAAATTTAAGGAGTAATGTCTCAATATGCACTGAGCTCATCTATAATAATATCACACTCTCTGATCACAAGGATATAACCTCTATATCAGTAGACAAATCTAGTGCAAATTTTGCCCATCTACCCACATTGTTGCCCACAATATCCCTGAAAATGTATTTCCCCTGAAAACATCTGAGAATCTGTGTCAAAGTCTAAAAATAATACTTCCATGGGACCAGGCAATATTCCAGATTACAAATTATGTTCTCATTAACCTGTGTTTTATAATTGTGGAAGTTTCCTTTCCACATACTGGAAATAAGACATCCATTAAATGTATGCACAATGAAATACAGTTTTGTGTGGTGTCATGTTCTGCTTTTTGGCTTGCCAAAAGTGTAACATATAAGTTCTGCTTCATCATTGCCAATTAATGAAGAACACTGATGCATACATGAACACACACACACACACAGTCCAATAATGTCACCAGAAAAGTAGAATTTGCTGTTTAGACTATTATTATTTCATCATCCATTACCTGGAAATGCTTGACCAGCTGTTTTGGCTTCACTCTGATAAAAAGTTCATATTTCCCAACATTTCTCTGAAGAAGCTCTTCATAAATCAATTCAAAAGTGATTTTGCTGGCAGCTGCAATGTTAACCGACACTGTGAATTTTTCCACTTTTCTTTCGGCTGTTGCTCTGCATGATTTAAAATATTTGTGTCAGAATCATAATATTAACATTTGATTACATGTTTTGATGTGGGACACCAGTTTCTTAAATTTCAGAATTATGCTGTCATCTTACCTGTACTGAGATAATATTCCTGAACTTTTCTTAAAATTACGCTTCCTTTACCCTTTCACCCCCCACCTGCGATATTTTGTGAGAGTTCAGTGCATCAAACCTTTGGCAGATAACATTTCCTTTGTTAGGAGATTGAAACCTCACAATATTTGTGATTCACATCTATTCCATCTGCACACTTACTTTGAGGCTACAGATAGTTTGCAGTTTTTAATGACACAATCTTGTGAAATTTGGACATGTACTCTGATATATGCAGAACTTGGTTGAAAGCAGAATTTGGAAGGATTATCCAGCAGGTTCAAATAAATTTTAATACCAATCTCTTCTTATACATATGGAAGTTTTATGGTTTAAGTTAAAATGTGAATTCATTTTCTGATGGTCTCTCTTTATCCTATCACCCTACCCAAACATCGCAACTTATGTATCACTCAGGTCTTTCTCAGAACTGAATTTATGCAGCATACCAACATGTTAACAGTTTTGCAACAGCTTTTTTGAGCAATGCTGTCCAGTAGGAAGGATTATCCGGTGACATGTGGTATTCCACATTCATGGATAAAAGAGTGCTTAAAAATGTATAAGATACACCCTGCACTGACTGACTACATTACAATAACCATGAAACAGTGGCAGACCACTTTGCAATTAAGCCATGATAAAGGACAGATTATTATCCCATGGATAAAAATTCAAAGGGGGATATTCCAGGGTGACTCTCTGTCACCCTTGCTACTCTGCCTTGCCATTAATCCATTATAGGTTCATAGGTTCATAGGTTCATACTAGGCTATCTGCCCGAGGGCATTTACAAGCCTAGCCCATAGTTTTGTGGCTTACGCCACCCCTTTAGTATGGGGAACTATACCCATTATTTTGCTGTGCCTCTGTTGAGCAGTGACACTGAGGTATAGGTTCATTAAGCTGTTTACTTAACAGCCTAGGCCATGGCTATAATTTGGCTTCTAGAAAACAACAAAGTCTAATGACTTCTCATATGCTCCTTGTAGATGATTTAAAACTGTATAGCTCATCAGATGAGGAACTGAAAGCACAGCTGCAGGTTGTTAAAACTTTTTCAGATTATATTGGAATGTCATTTGGTCTTGATAAATGTGCAAAAGCAACCTTTAAAAAAGGAAAATTGCAGCACCAGGAAAACATCAGTTTGAGGCAAGAATGTGATATAAAAGAACTTGAGCAAGAGGGGGTGTATAAATACTTGGGAATTGATGAAGGATCAGCAATAAAACATGCACAAATGCGAATAAAGCTAAGTAAGGAGTACTTTAGAAGACTTTAATCCTCAAACAGCATTAACATCCAGGAACAAGATCCAAGCTATAAATCAATTTGCTCTTCCTGTCCTAGCTTATAGTTTTGGAGTGATTGACTGGCCCCAAAAAGTGTTGGATAGATTGGATATTATAACAAGAAGGATGCTTCATGCTCACCAAATGATTTATAAAAATCAGTGTATACCAAGATTATATATTCCCCATTCCGAAGGAGGGATGGGCCTCCATGAAATTGATTACATGTATAGATCTGCAATCGTGGGACTCCACACATATCTACTGACCTCACAAGATCGAAATGTAGTGAAGGTTTTTAAACATGAGGAGAATAAATGTAAGATGACATCTCTGCTTAATTTAGCAGAAGCATATCGACATCAAGCAAGAACAGAAATCAAACCAGAAGTGGATAAAAAACAGGCAGCAACTGAATGTGCTAAAAAACAAAAGAAAGAATATAAGGTGAAGGACCAGATGAGAAGGCAAGAAATGTGGAAAAAGCATAAATATAGTTGCAAGTATAGAAAACTTCTGGAAAAGCCTCATGTTGATCAAGAACGAATGCAGGAATGGTTAAGGAGAGATGAATTTGCATCAAGAAATGAAAGGTTAATATTGACAGACCAAGACAGTGGGCTACGTACATGCTGGTTTACAAAGTCTATTGAACATGTGGGCGAAACAGATATATGTAGGTTTTGTAAAACCGAACTGGAAAGAGTTATACACCTTGTTGGTGGTTGCAATGCATTAATGGCAGAGGGACTGTATACTGAAAGGCATAATAATGTGGCGAGATTGTTACACTAGAGATTGTGCCTTTCGGTATACCGAAAGGCATAATAATGTGGCGAGATTGTTACACTAGAGATTGTGCAAACATTATGGTATCGAATTGGCTGAAAAACACTGGAAACTTGAGCCACAAAGAATCATAGAAAATGATGAAGTTTATATCACTTGGGATCACCCAATACCAACAGCTCAAAAGATAGATGCTTGAAAACCAGATATAGTGGTCCAAGAAAAGAAGACAAAAGTAGCATTGATCACTGAAATCGCCACATCCAGCAACTACAGTGTCTTACGTACAGAGAGACACAAAATCATAAAATAGCTTGATCTGCAGGCAAAAATGAGAGCCATGTGGAAGAAAGATACCCAGTCAGTTCCAATAGGAAGTAACTACTCTTATAAAAAAATAATTTACTATCGTATTTAGATAGATCTAGGACTATTGAACGAAAGTTCAATAGTCTGAATCCACAATAACCAAATGCACTTTAACGAAAGTGCTTTCACCGAAAAAGCGCTTTCGTTAAAGTGCATTCGAAAAAAAAACAATAAATCTTCTTTTATGCAGGGGGGCATGCCCCCCTGCACCCCCCCGTGTGGGGGGCTGTGCCCCAACCCCACCTACTTTTACATTCTCATTCTGAGGTTGCACTACAATGGGGAAAAGGGAATGCTCCCTTAACCACACCATAGTGCGACCGGGACAACCAGCATACATAACCGAAAGTGCTGCTTCGGTGAACAGCACTTTTGGTTATGTATGTACAGTGATTTCTGTTTTGGCAGAAAGTGCTGTCAGGGATCTGTACAGATCCCATTTAGATATATTACCAATTCATGTAACACTGTACGAATTGCAGAAGGTGTCATTACTGGGCACATTGTGAGTGCTGTGAAGAGCACTTTTGGCTGACATCAAAGCATGAAACAATATTAATTTCATGAACTTTAATCATACTTTGACTTAGGAATGGGATCCATTTCCATCATGGTATTAGAACCCCAAAAGACTTGGAGAAATTAAGAACAACCAGCAGGGAGGATTATCATGTGACACACACAGGGACGACCAGCAGGAAGGATTATCATGTGACACCCACAGGGACAACCAGCAGGAAGGATTATCATGTGACACACACAATGACAACCAGCAGGAAGGATTATAACGTGACACATACAATGACAACCAGCAGAAAGGATTATCACATGATGCACACAGGGGCAATCAGCTTATGTTACCTACCTCTTGCTCACCATGAAAGCAATATGTCCCACTGTAATGTGGTAGTACCCACCCTTAGCCCACTGTGAAAAAAGTACATCCAACTGTCATCAGGTAGGACCCTTTTAACCCATACTAAAGGGTACATGTCATTGCAGTATATCAGTACCCACTCCAGTCCACACGGATATATATCTGTGTCCTGATAATCATTCAGTGCCCACCCCAGACCACGCTGATAGATATTGGTGCTTCATAATCTGTCAGTGCCCATTGCAGAACACACTGATAGATATCTGTGCTTCATAATATGTGATTGCCCATCTCAGACCACGCTGATAGATATCTGTGCTTTATAATCTGTCAGTGCCCATCCCAGACCATGCTGGTAGATACCTGTGCTTCATAATCTGTCATTGCCCATCCCAGACCACACTGATAGATATCTGTATTTCATAATCTGTCAGTGTCCATCCCAGACCACACTGATAGATATCTGTGCTTCATAATCTGTCATTGTCCATCCCAGACCACACTGATAGATATCTGTGCTTCATAATCTGTCAGTGACCATTCCAGACCATGCTGATAGATATCTGTACTTCAAAATCGGTCATTGGCCATCCCAGACCATGCTGATAGATATCTGTGCTTTTTATAATCTGCCAGTGTCCATCCCAGACCACACTGATAGATATCTGTGCTTCAAAATCTGTCATTGCCCATCCCAGACTACAGTGATAGATATCTGTGCTTCATAATCTGTCAGTGACCATTCCAGACTATGCTGATAGATATCTGTGTTTCATAATCTGTCAGTGCCCATCCCAGACCATGCTGGTAGATATCTGTGCTTCATAATCTGTCAGTGCCCATCCCAAACCACATTGATAGATATCTGTGCTTCATAATCTGTCAGTGCCCATCTCAGACCATGCTGATAGATATCTGTGATTCATAATCTGTCAGTGCCCATCCCAGACCACACTGATAGATATCTGTGCTTCATAATCTGTCAGTGCCCATTGCAGACACTGTGATAGATATCTGTGCTTCATAATCTGTCAGTGCCCATCCCAAACCACACTGATAGATATCTGTGCCTTCATAATCTGTCAGTGCCTACCTCAGACTACACTGATACATATTGTATTTGTAAAGGCCAGATCCTGCCTGTTAAATCTGGTAGATTTTTTTGAAAGTGTAATGTGGGCCATTGATGAGGGAAAATCTGTGCACACAGCATACCTCATCTTGGCAAAGGCTTTCAACATAATCTCACATTCAAGCATTAACAATAAACTTAGCAAACTAAAAGTAAACCCCTTTTTTGTAATATAGGTTGCTAACTGGCTCACAAACTGGACACACACTATCAAAGTGGGTGACTCCACATCAACCATCAACCAGCAGACCTGTTACCAGTGGGGCACCTCAGGGGTCAGTGCTGGGCCCCCAACTGTTTGTTATATATACTTCTTCAGGTCAAAGCTAAAAGGTTGTGGCTAACCAAGTTTGCAGATGACTGCAAACTAGGTGCAATCATTGAATCCCCAAATGATGTCAGTATACTCCAGGAAGGTCAGACACAGACTAATGACTGTCATGGTTTCAAAATGAATGTGAAGAAATGCATCATCATTCCCTTCAGCACAAACAATGTCCCCTCACACTATCAAATCAACAATAATACCCTAAGAACCCATGAAGTGGTAAGAGACCTGGGATCACAGTTTGACCACAACCTTAACTTTGACCACCATGTGTCTACTGTTGTAAGGAAAGCTTTCCATGTAGCTCACTTGACTAGTAAAGGCATCATCTTGAGAGCTAAAGAAGTTACAACTCCCCTATACTTAGCACTTATCCGGCCCATGACTGAGTATAACGCCCCATTCGGTACATACCGTATTAAGCATCTACAGCAATTAGAGAGACCTCAGAGGTTTCTAACAAAGAAGATCAACACCTCCAGCATGTACCTTACATGGACCATCTAAAATCCCTGTCACTATTCTCCATACAATATAGACTTCTTAGGGGAGATCTATGCTTGACTTACAGAGCCAGACCTAATGAACTTACTGCATATCCATAAATCAAATGGGACTAGGGCTACCTATTCCTTTGACTTAAATATGGCCTGTGACTTAAATAGGACATGCTGGAGGGACAGATTTATTTCCCAGCAACTGCCATGTCTTTGAAACAGGCTACCAATTCATGTGAAACAGAGCACCTCTATGATATTGTTCAAGAGGAACCTGGATCAAGTCGATGGGACACTGTAAATTCTTACCAGGTATACTGCCCACAACCCTCATTTCTTCGGTAGGCATCACTAAATGCAATCTTAGGTATTGACTAGTACTTCTATGGTATTACAGTGGGTTGAAACGGCTATGTTTAAAATGACCACAGGGTCGATAGCCTAGTAATCTCTTATGATTCTATGATCTGTGCCCTCATAATTTCTCAGTGCCCATCCCAGGCCAGACTAATAGATATTTGTGCCTTCATAATCTGTCAGTGCCCCAGACCAGGCCACACTAATAGACATCTGTGGCCTGATAATCTGTCAGTTCCCACCCCAGACCAGACTTATAGGTATCTTTGCCCTTTTAATCTGTCAGTGCCCATCCCAGACCATGCTGATAGATATCTGTGCATTCATAATCTCTCAGTGCCCACCCCAGACCACACTGATAGATATCCGTGCCTTCATAGTGTGTCCGTGCCCACCCCAGACCACATAGATAGATATCTGTGCCCTCATAATCTGTCAGTGCCCACCCCAGACCACACTGACAGATATCTATGCCTTTATAGTGTGTCAGTGCCCACCCCAAACCACACTAATAGATATCTGTGTCCTCATAAATCTGTCAGTGTCCACCCCAGGCCACAATGATAGATATTTGTGCCGTAATAATCCATCAGTGCTCACCCCAGGTCACACTGACAGATATCTCTGTCCTGATAATTTGTCGGTGCCCACTCTAGGCCAAACTGATAAGCATCTGTGCCTTCATAATCTGTCAGTGCCCATCCCAGACCACACTGATAGATATCTGTGCCTTCATAATCTTTCAGTTCCCTTTGCTAGTAAACACTAAAATACACATTTGTCATTGTAATATGGCAACATCTTTCAAGCAACAGTGAAAGATTTATGTGGCATCATAAACTGGCAATTCCTACCCTTGATTCCATGAAGGAAATATTTGCCACTGTAATCTGTTAGTCAAACCTATCTCTAGTCCACAATGAAAGATGTATATGCCAAAGTAATCTAAAAGTCCCTGTCCCAACCCCACAATAAAAAATATGTCTGTCATCATCTGGGGTGAACATGCACTTGGTCATATTGTGATCTCAGTGCTCTACACCAGTAACCAAAATGTAAATAAATAAATAAACAAATAAAAATAAATAAATCATAAGTCAGCAGAAACCACGCCTAACCCACACTGAATAGGGTTATGCTCTTTAACTTACATGAACAGGGGTGCACCACTGTAATATGCCTCTAGTCACACCTTGTGAACATATTAGCAGGTATGTTCTGTTGTAATTTGGCATTACCCACACCCACTCTGAGTGTGAGTGCCATTTTAATCCCAACATACCCATGCCTAAACCTTACTGATGAAAGTACAAGCACTTCTGTCCAATAATACTTCCAGGCCATAGTGAAGGGCCTATTTTCCACTGCAATCTGGCACCCAAAAACCACAGTGAAGGAAATATACGCTACTGTAATGTAATGGTACCTCCAGTCGACATCAAGGGGGATGTATATGTATGTAATTAGGAAGTAAATCCTTTCTACGTTCTCATTGAATGGGTACATGGTCATCCCACATCGGCTACAAACAGGCTTTTTCTCCATGATAATTAGCAGGGTCTCAGTCAAAACAGAAGACTTGTGTTTCAAAATACCTCCCTGTTCTATACATCATGTCTACAGTAGAATGAACATCAACATTTCTGTGATGTGTGTGAGAATGTGTGAGTGTACATGAATGCAGGAAAGTGATAATTGCATATGGCGAATATGCATTAACATCAATTATACAATGATAGCTCATTTGTATTCAAAAATTCCATGCAGATTGGTCAGCCCAACCAGCGTGCCCATTGTAAATCAGGCATACCAACAGAAAAAAGTTTGATCACTGAAGTACCACTGAGCAGCCAGACTTTTTTCTATTAGTATATGGTACAGAGGCATATGTTTCAACTATCCAGATTTTTGCCTCATATTTTTGGTCTGTTCCTCATAAAATTTGTGGTTTTCTGATAAGTCAATGAGGTCTGAAGTCACTAAAGTTTCATACTTCATATCCATCAGACAATGCACAACAGCGCAAATATTATTCTCACAGCTTTCTATGTTTATAAGAACAACATTTACAATCAATCCCCATTTTGGAGCCTTTACCTCCATTTATTTAACGTTTTGTCCACATTTTTTGAGCTAAGAGGTTGAGAGGCACATATGATGGGCAGAGCAAATACAAGAAAAATCAGGTGCATTCTGCAAAACTAAAGAAATGTACCTGAGTTTCCTTGTATTTCTGCCGTGCATTTCTTGTACCACTAAACTTTCCAGATTTTATAAAAAAAATAAATAAATAAAAAGGCACCAGAGGTCTTACTTTCTCCATTGCTTGTTTTCCACAGCACTGATGTACTGTACAAGTGTTGTAATGTAAGTCCCACAAGCATGCACATTGCATGCTGAAGAATACCGAAACGATGAGAAGGAACATCATGGTGCCGTTATATAAAAAATGATTTAAGAAAAATAAGCAACGCACGTAAGCAAGGTTTTATGGCTAGCCCTGGTGTTGCCATCTGCAAAACCTGTATACTGATTGTGTATCGTTCCACACAGTCTTTTAGCTCCAGTAATCTAAAAGGCAAGCATGCATTTCCTGAAGTATATGAAGTGCAGAACAGAAATGTAGGTCATTTAATATTGACTGCAATCTTCAGTGATTTCACAATACAGCACACATTTTACAAGGAACAGGCCAAAAATATGATGCAACTATCTGGACATTCTGCAAAATAGGGGGCAGTCTCCCTTTTGTTTCAATTTTTTTCTTTCTTTTTTTTTCAGTGTTTGCTTGATGTGCCACTTGGCGTAAACATATTTACCTGTGCTCACCTGGTTTGCGCGAAGCGTAGCAGTGCACAGACAGGAGGAATGGGCCGCCCAAGTTGTAGGCAGGACCCAGACAGCGACAGATATGAACTGGATGCATTCAATTAATAATATTGCACATCATTCAAACACAGTAAGCAGGATTGCGCTATAATTGAAAGAGAGAACCTTACAATAACTACTAAGATAGGAGACATTATCTCACTAATCCTGTGGCAGCAGGCGTTAAGCATGGGTGTGGAGTGTAGATGATCCGAGGTTCTAGTACAGGGTGTGCTGTGGCAGCAGGCGTTAAGCATAGGTGTGGAGTGTAGATGATCCGAGGTTCTAGTACAGGGTGTGCTGTGGCAGCAGGCATTAAGCATAGGTGTGGAGTGTAGATGATCCGAGGTTCTAGTACAGGGTGTGCTGTGGCAGCAGGTGTTAAGCATGGGTGTGGAGTGTAGATGATCCGAGGTTCTAGTACAGGGTGTGCTGTGGCAGCAGGCGTTAAGCATAGGTGTGGAGTGTAGATGATCCGAGGTTCTAGTACAGGGTGTGCTGTGGCAGCAGGCGTTAAGCATAGGTGTGGAGTGTAGATGATCCGAGGTTCTAGTACAGGGTGTGCTGTGGCAGCAGGTGTTAAGCATGGGTGTGGAGTGTAGATGATCCGAGGTTCTAGTACAGGGTGTGCTGTGGCAGCAGGTGTTAAGCATAGGTGTGGAGTGTAGATGATCCGAGGTTCTAGTACAGGGTGTGCTGTGGCAGCAGGCGTTAAGCATGGGTGTGGAGTGTAGATGATCCGAGGTTCTAGTACAGGGTGTGCTGTGGCAGCAGGCGTTAAGCATGGGTGTGGAGTGTAGATGATCCTAGGTTCTAGTACAGGGTGTGCTGTGGCAGCAGGCGTTAAGCATGGGTGTGGAGTGTAGATGATCCGAGGTTCTAGTACAGGGTGTGCTGTGGCAGCAGGCGTTAAGCATGGGTGTGGAGTGTAGATGATCCGAGGTTCTAGTACAGGGTGTGCTGTGGCAGCAGGCGTTAAGCATAGGTGTGGAGTGTAGATGATCCGAGGTTCTAGTACAGGGTGTGCTGTGGCAGCAGGCGTTAAGCATGGGTGTGGAGTGTAGATGATCCGAGGTTCTAGTACAGGGTGTGCTGTGGCAGCAGGCGTTAAGCATGGGTGTGGAGTGTAGATGATCCGAGGTTCTAGTACAGGGTGTGCTGTGGAAGCAGGCGTTAAGCATGGGTGTGGAGTGTAGATGATCCGAGGTTCTAGTACAGGGTGTGCTGTGGCAGCAGGCGTTAAGCATGGGTGTGGAGTGTAGATGATCCGAGGTTCTAGTACAGGGTGTGCTGTGGCAGCAGGCGTTAAGCATAGGTGTGGAGTGTAGATGATCCGAGGTTCTAGTACAGGGTGTGCTGTGGCAGCAGGCGTTAAGCATAGGTGTGGAGTGTAGATGATCCGAGGTTCTAGTACAGGGTGTGCTGTGGCAGCAGGTGTTAAGCATGGGTGTGGAGTGTAGATGATCCGAGGTTCTAGTACAGGGTGTGCTGTGGCAGCAGGCATTAAGCATGGGTGTGGAGTGTAGATGATCCGAGGTTCTAGTACAGGGTGTGCTGTGGCAGCAGGCGTTAAGCATGGGTGTGGAGTGTAGATGATCCGAGGTTCTAGTACAGGGTGTGCTGTGGCAGCAGGCGTTAAGCATAGGTGTGGAGTGTAGATGATCCGAGGTTCTAGTACAGGGTGTGCTGTGGCAGCAGGTGTTAAGCATGGGTGTGGAGTGTAGATGATCCGAGGTTCTAGTACAGGGTGTGCTGTGGCAGCAGGCGTTAAGCATGGGTGTGGAGTGTAGATGATCCGAGGTTCTAGTACAGGGTGTGCTGTGGCAGCAGGTGTTAAGCATGGGTGTGGAGTGTAGATGATCCGAGGTTCTAGTACAGGGTGTGCTGTGGCAGCAGGCGTTAAGCATAGGTGTGGAGTGTAGATGATCCGAGGTTCTAGTACAGGGTGTGCTGTGGCAGCAGGCGTTAAGCATGGGTGTGGAGTGTAGATGATCCGAGGTTCTAGTACAGGGTGTGCTGTGGCAGCAGGCGTTAAGCATGGGTGTGGAGTGTAGATGATCCGAGGTTCTAGTACAGGGTGTGCTGTGGCAGCAGGCGTTAAGCATGGGTGTGGAGTGTAGATGATCCGAGGTTCTAGTACAGGGTGTGCTGTGGCAGCAGGCGTTAAGCATGGGTGTGGAGTGTAGATGATCCGAGGTTCTAGTACAGGGTGTGCTGTGGCAGCAGGCGTTAAGCATGGGTGTGGAGTGTAGATGATCCGAGGTTCTAGTACAGGGTGTGCAAATTTAGTTTTATTATTGTGAGATTGTAGATTACAGCAATTAAGTGCAACATACACAACTGTTTTCTCAACCTTGTTATTGTAATAGCTGCAAGTGTAGGATAACGGTATATACGGTACATATGACTAGCTCATTTACACAAGTGCCTGTATACCTAATAAGCTAGAAATTGCACTGTTCACCACTGTTGCACATCACTACTTATCAAGAAAACGCAGTGCCTGCCAGTGTGCACCCTCGCCTACCATGTTTGCATGATGGTAAATGATGCACAATGTTTTTAAATGTTGCAAAACCAAAATGTGGGCACTCTAAGTAAGCGAGACATGGAATAGGAGGGAAACAGCAGCATATAAAATGCAACTGGCAGGAAATTCTCTTTAGACATTGAGCTTGAACTATGGCAGGCATGTCTGGAGTTATTGGAGAGGGTGTGTACATTCAGGCGCATTGAATTGTCCAGGAGTCCAAGGTTTTTGTTGACTCCTAGTTAAGGAGCATGGGCCCAGGTTGTGGCAATGGGACTATTTAGGCTCAGAATATAAATCTGAAGCCTGGAATAGTGTTGCCAGGCCCTTAACCAGCATTACAGGAATCCCACGCACAGATGAGCAATGCAAACTTCATTTTCATGACCTCTGGAGGAAGAAGCGGGACATCCTTAACATTTGGATCGGGGAATGTTGGGCAGTGAACACCCCACAGATGTGTAGGTATCAATTTCAGTGAGTAATTGCAAGGGTTAAAAGCTAAATATAGTCAAGACCAGTATTCATAATGGTGTTCTGTTCTGTTTTTTCCAAAACTCCTGAGGACACTCGAATGTTCAGGCCCATTCCGTGCATCTAGTAAGGATGCTAGAAGCACGTGTATGTATGCATCAAATCAGTACTGTCTAAATAGTATTTTAATAAACATAGTCATTTGTATAGTAGTTTTGTATCCAACAAACACATATGACTGAGTTAATGTAATGTGGCAGTCCCAATTCCAATATATAAAAAATATCCACTTACAGGCACTGAATAAAATATACACTTTATTGTAAATGTTAGCACTTTTACAGTGAGACTACTGCTTCTTCAGACGTTGCAAACCAACAGCTGACTGTAGCATAAATCTAATAGTTAATTAAGCACAGCCAATCATGAAACACTTCTCATTCAGCATAAACTTAATCATCAAGTACACATAAATATGTACATATGTATAAAAAATACATTTATATAAAAATATATAAAACCATATCATTATTCATGTTACAAAATATAACATTTGCAATATGCATAAATATATTCAGCTATATACTGGCCTAAGTTTTAAAAAAGGTTTCAAGGATATTTTTTCATTAAGGCCTTGACCTATATCAGCTCTTAGCCATATCATCCCTCTAACTTCATTGGCCTCAGTCAGATTTTCAATGTCACCCCCTCTATCATTAGGCATTTGCCTACCAGTGGATTTTTTTATACAGTGGAAGTGGGACTGCCACAATACGTTGACTCAGTCGTATGTGTTTGTTGGATACTTGAGTTTTGAGGACTGAGTCATTTACCATCTGTGTTGCTACTATTATTTTTTTGAAATATAGTAATTTTGTAGCATTAAAAGTTAAGGACCCCTTAGTTGGTGTTTTATAGAGTTGTATCAAATTGTGCATGTGTATCCCAGCTGTAAAAGAAACTATGCATGCCTTCATCTGTAGCACAAAGCAATGGTGCCATATTCTGAAACAGCAGTGGGCATGCATCTCTAAACTGTAAAAGGAAAAGTATGTATGCAGCAGTCTGTAGGGCAAAAGAACAGGACAGTATTTTAGCATACTCATCAGTTGTGGGTTCAAAAAACACACTTCCCAAATATAGAATACTATTAGGTTTTCATCATTATTGGAATGTAACTTAGCACCTCTATACCAGTGGCACAAATGACCTTCTGTAATCTGTAATCAGTATAACTGGAATATGCATATGTGCAATATATGCACACATCAAGGACTGGTGGCAACAGTATGTACTTTAGTGTGCCTCTGTTTAAACCGGGTAGTCTTAAAAGTAAGGAAAAAAATTGTTAGGAGTTTTTAGTGTTAAAAGTAAAGGTAACAGAAGAGAGTCAAATAATTATATCAATGCTTTGTACATCACATATGAAGTTACTAATGTTTTCCCTTTTTATTCTCACCCCAACTCCTTTTTCTCTCTCACTTTTTCTTTTAGTTTTTTTTTATTTTTTGATTTTCCCACAGCAGATTGGGGTAGGACTGTCCTACAGGATCCATCTGCCCCCACTCCACCAGCTACATCACTGCTGTCCAGCACATCTACTGCAGAATATATTAGCACCCTCTCTGCCACCCCTGCACTACCTGGTCCCTCAGGTAGTTCTTCCTCAGAGGATAGGCCTTTGGCTCCCTCCAGGAGCAATGGCAGTGGGGATGATTTTATCACCCGTGACAAACTGCCAGGTATGGTGTGTAGTACTTTGCACCACGCTGTTGGATAGCACATCTACTCTGCTGAGTAGAGACACATGGGCACATCCAACTGCCTGCTGTGAGGGCAGAACCCCTACCTGTATAAGTATACAAACTATAGAACTCAGTACTTTACGCAAGCACCACAGCACAAGTCTGACTTTTACATGGCTGCAAGTGAACTTATGGCAAATGACATCAGAAGGCCATGTGGTGGACAACAGGTTGTGAGACCTGAATAGGCACATACATTCTTAGGTTCATATGAGGCCAGTAGCCTAACTGCAGAGTGTGTCCTAGGTGTGTAGAAGCTTAGCTGTGTAAAAACACAAGTACCCTTACTAAGCACAGTTGGATGATTGAGTTTAGCAGAGCAAAGTTATCAGCACCATCAACTGGCCCTGTCCATGAGGGAGCACACGTTATATATTACACTTTGTAGGATGGTTGATATATGTGTGTGAAAAATACTGAGCCCCCCAGGATTGTCTTGCTTGGGGGTGGACAAAACATGTATGCATTTTGAATATACAATGTATATTGAGAATGTACCCTAAAAAACTGATCATATGTACAGAAGATTAGCTGAATTTGAACTGTCACCTCCAGAGATGGAGGGGACAACAACCAAATCATATTGTATAGTGAACTGGACTGAATCAAGCGTGTCAAGTAGACACATTTGAGACATGGAGAGCTATGTATGGGATGATTTATTTCCACTGTCTAGCAGGGCAACTGACATGATCCCCGGGGTATAGGTTCATAGGTTGGTACTAGGTTCTCACTTTTGTATTTGTACAGAGCAGCTTCTTTTGCTTACTGTGTAACCTAGTAATGACAGACATGTGTCTGTCCAGGACAAGATAACAGTGTCCCACAGGCTGCTGTAAAAGGCTGACTATAATATCCATCAACAGCTCACACACACCACCCCGCCCCCATTTGGCTGCAATGGGAATACAACCCCTACCTATCTAACTGTACACACCAGAGAACACAGGAACTAATGCAATCGTGATGACACAAGTCTGATTTTGACAGGACTGCAGGTGAACTTATAGTAGATGACATTGACAGGCCATGTAGGAGACAAAAGGTTGGGAGGCCTACACAGGTACATTGCTTCATAGTGTCATCTGAGGCTAGTAGCCTAAAATCAGTAGGCTGTTCAGAAGCCTAGCTGTGTAACAACTTAAATAACCTTATTGAGCATGCTTGGCTGTTTGAATTTTGCAGACCAAGACTGTGAGCACCACTAAGTGGTCCTGTCCATGAGTGAGCACACAACATTATATATAACACTTTGTATTGTGGTTGATATATTTGTGGAAAAGATAATAAGACCCCAGGGTTGTACTGCTTGTTTGGGGTGGTTTGAGAGGGAATGGATGTATTGTAAATATATGACAAACAGCTATATTGCAATGTTTCCACGTGTAGTTTTATGTCATATAAAGGAACAGGATAATAAACACCAGTAATCAAATATTATATATGTAATTCCATAGCACAACAAGCAGTGGATATGCGCGATGGTTAACCAATTGTACATACATGTGAGACAGACCTGTTAGCACATATGGAAGCAGTGCACAAACATGATCCCCATTGCTAATGTTTCACAGTGCTACTATACTCCAGTCCTATCTGTACTCCAGCCTGGCTTTTCATGATGGCTAAAAGCATAAATTGAATGTATCCATTTTCTATTTTTTGTGTTTCTTCTTTCTAACAATCTGTTTTTCCCTGTTTCCACAATGCTGTGCTTTGTGCAAACTAGTTAAGCTTAGCCAAACTGTTTTTGGGAAGTGGCACATCAAACAAATGTGGAATTAAAAGAAGACAAAGAGGAAAAGATACTAAAACTTGCAGACACATATGGAAAATCTGTAAAAGCACAGTAAAAATTGACAATGCACATCACAAATTTCTACATATGTAAGGATTTGAAGCCTCACACCACTACAGCTTCAGAAAACAGCAGGGATGCCTTAGTTCTCTTTACCAACCAATGAAATGCAGTCATTCTTCACACAACCAACTGCATCGCAATGTATGCTGCTATCAAACCATCAGCTGTGATTTGTACATTTAATTTTCTTTACTATATTTGGACACACAACAGTTAGTGATCACACATCCTGTCTTAAATATGCTTACAAATATACAGCTCTGTGTTACATTTCTGTGTCTCTTGGTCATTCATCAGTTATCTAACACCTACAATGTGTAAGCCATTCCATAACATTGGCCTTAACATGTGAGAGGATATTAACTGGGAATAATATGATATGCAGTTGCCAACAAATGAATTCCAGGTCAGATGGCACAAACATGCATATACTGTTCTTTTGGGGATAACACAGCTAAGTTACTGTTATGGCAGGAACAAGGGTACACTCCTCTTTGGGAGAGGGGAGGACAAAGCTCAGTTAATGTTATGACGCAAACATGTCTGAAGTCTGAAACTGCAATGTTAATAGGTTCATAGGTAAGTACTGTGCTATCTGCCCGAAAACATTTATAAGACTAGCCAGAATGTATAGGCTTTTGCCACCCCCTTAGATTAGTTCTCTGTGACTCTGTTTAGGAGAGCCACTGAAGTGATCCCAGGGGTAAATTGTTTATTTCCTATCGACTCATCAAGGTTTCTCTTGAAGAGTGCTAGTGAGGGGCTCTGCCTAATGTAGATTGGAATCTTGTTCCAAAGCATGGGAAGTTTCTGGGACAGAAATCTATCCCTCCAGCATGCCCTATTTATTGTTGTGGTGAGGTTTAGATCCCTAGAGCGTGTGGCTCAAGGGGATATGGTTTTCTTTAGGTGGAGCATGTCCATCAATTCTGGGTTGGACATGGCCTTGTATGAACAAGGTGTAAATATGTTGAGCTATGTATGTCAGGCAGAGATCACCTCTGAGTAGGTGGTATGCAACTGAATACAGCTGGAGTTTCTTCAGTCGAGCTGCATAGGGCATCTGTTTGAGGCCAGTAATCCTCTTGGTGAGGTACTTCTGAGGTCTTTCCAGCTGTTGCAGATGTCTTGTAAGGTATATCCCAAATGGAGCGTTGTACTCTATGATGGGTCTGATGAGTGATGAGTGGAGGGGCACAATAACCTCTTTTGTTCTAGATGCAAACCCTTTTGTGATTAGGTGGGCCACAGTGAAGAATTTTCTAACCACTATGGCAATGTGATTACCAAAGGAGAGATTACTATCCACTTGGGTCCCCAGATCCCTTATTACATATTCTGTAATTAGGGAGCTACCACCTATGTGGTAGTGTGTGGGTACTTTGTTTTTTCCAAAGGAGATGACTATGAACTTTTTGGCATTTAGCTTGAGGCCATGATTTCGACACCAGGTATCCGTCTCAGTGAGACCCTTTTGGAGGATGTCTGTGTCAGCCAGAGAGTCAATTATAGCCCCTAGTTTGTAGTCATCTGTGAACTTTGTCAGCCATAGTCCTCCTGACTTCCTTGTACCTCAGAGAAGTATATACCAAACAGGGGGGGTCCCAGGACTGAGCCCTAGGGAACACCACTTGTAACCAGTTTAGAGTCGGACCTACAGCCTGCAACTCTTACCATGTGGGTTCTATCCGTGAGACAGCTGGCAACCCATCTCATAATGTAGGGGTTTATGTTAAGGCTGGTGAGCTTGTCTATAATACCAGAATGGGGAATGGTGTCAAAAACCTTGGCGAGGTCTAGGTAGGCTGTGTGAACCACCTTTCCCTCATCTATAGCCTTGGTAACTGTCTCAAAGAAGACCACCAGGTTTAGGAGGCATGGTCTGCCCTTAACAAAGCTGAATTGGGTAATATCCAGTGTTTGGAGGTTCCCAATGTCTCTGTTAATGAGTTCCATGATGATGCACTCCATAGCCTTGCAGACCAGGCTAGTCAGTCTTATAGGGTGATAGTTCCTGGAGTCTGTTGTGGCTCCACCTTTGTGGAGTGGGATAACCATTGTTGTACACCACTCTATGAGTACATAGCCTGTGGAGAGGCTGTGTTTGAACAGTGTGTTTCGGTGAGGGGTTAGTTCATTTTGGAGCTCGTGTAAGACACAGCCTGGGACACCATCCGGTCCCATTGATGCTGTGTTTTTGGCTTTGGAAAGGACTATTTTAACCTGTGTGTCTGTGATTGCAGGGGCTCTTCATTCTTCTGGTATGGTTATGGGGCCCTTTTGGGGGTGAGAGGGGGGGGTGAAGTTTGCACTGAACCTGTCTGCCAGGATGTTGGCAATATCAGTCGGTTCAGTGTATTTTGTGCAGTTCTGCACTAACTCCAAGCAGATCTGAGAGTTGCCACTTAGATTCTTGACATAGGTAAAAAATGCTTTGTGGTTATCTTTGGAGTCCTTGGCAATTTTTCTTCCAAATCTAGCCTTGGATGATTTTATGAAGGATCACAGTTTCTTACTGATATTAATCAGGGATGTCTTCCCTTCTTGGGATTTTACTCTTTTCTGTACTAGTTTCCTCCTTCTATTGTATAGCTTGTTTATGGCAGGAGTCCACCAGACTGATTTCCTTTTCTTGGAGGAGGAAGTCTTGGTTTTGTTTGGGATAGCACGATTCATGCATTCTTGTAGGTGCTCATAGAGTAAATTAGTAAAGGATTATGCAGGTTTGACAGCATTATCCTTTAGCATGGGGGCGTTGAAACTTTCCACCTCGGTCTTAAGTAACGTGAAGTTTGCTTTTGAAAAGTTTTTCATGGTGGTTTCCTTGACTGGGGGTGGGGGCGGGGGCAGAATGTGGATATCCAGAGTGATTAGTTTATGGTCTGATCTAACCAGCAAGGGGTTGACCTCTGGTGTGGAACACCGGTCGCCCATGTTGGTGATGACCAGGTCCAATATGCTGTCACGTCTGGTGGAGGTGTTGACCAGTAGATCCAGGGCATTTGAGTCTATAAATTCTAGGAAGTGTTGGGCAAGGGAGTTAGTACTTGAGTAGCTCTCCCAGTTAACGTTTGGGTAATTGAAATCACCCAGTATTAGGGTGTTTGGTAGGACGTTTATGTTTCCCAGTGTTTCCAGAAATGCAGAAAGGGGGTCCTGGGACATGGTGGGGGATCTGTAGCAAGCTGCAATTTGAATTGCAGTTTTGCTCATTGTTAGTTGCACGTGGATGATCTCTGAGGCATCGTGCTGTGCCACTAACCTGGAGGTGTGGGTATCCTTGATGAATATGGATACACCTCTGCCTTTTGTATTTCGGTCCAGGTTCTGTGGATGAAATGTATGGTATGAGTTGTAGCCTGGTAGTGCTGGGGTGCTCTCTGCAGCCTTAAACCAGGTTTCTGTTACTGCACAGATATCGATTTTCTCCATACTGAGGAGTGCCTCGAGTGCATGCATTTTGAGGTTTAGACTTCTGGCATTGAGTAGCATTATCCTCAGTTTTTGGTTACTTGTGCTATTTACGGAGGTGGGTTTGTCTTTTGAGCCTTGCCTAAAAAAGGCACTATGGGGATGGCAAGAGCCTTGGCCAGTATTCGAAAGCCTAAGGGTGACAGGTGCAAACTGTCTCTTGCGAAGCAACGTGGCTTGTCAAGCATGTCATCCCAGGCAGACAGACACTGGATCCCCTTTGAATGACACCAGAAGCATAGCCAATTGTTGAAATTGGATCATTTGTTCTTTATAATGTGGTATCATTGTTGGTGAGGGCAGGATGCTACTCAGGGTCATGGTCATACCGGCCTGGGCTACCTGATCAGAGAGCTCCTCCATGTCTCTTTTCATGTAGTCTAGGGAGGTACATCTCAGGTCATTCACACCAACATGGACAAGGACAGAGTCATATTTGTACTTGTTCTGGAGTGTCCTGAGTGCTTGTGTTATGTGGCGGATCCTGGCACCCGACAGGCAGCTAACAGTAACCTTCTCCTTGTTCAGCCTAGTGAGTGGGATGTCAGTGTGCCTGACTATAGAGTCACCAATTACTAGTGTGTTGGGTATGTTATTTTGCCTTAAGGGCTGTGATTGCATGGCACACTGGTTTTGTGAAGTATGTGTTTCATGGTTTGTGTTGGGGGGGGTGGAGATTGCTTGGATGTCTGCTTTGGTGGTTTCTGTTACTTTTGCAGATTTTTATTTAGAGCCTCCGAGTATGTTTTCATGTATTTATGTGTGTTTTTTGCTGGTGCTGGTTTAATGGGTCTATGTGAGACTGATGTTGTGATGCAAGTAATTCCCTTCTCCTCTTGACTGTCTTATCCAGTCTTGGGTAAAGTGAGCTTTGCCTCCAGTTTGGCTGTATAATTGCATCTCTCGCATATATTAGTGTTTGGTGGTAGGAGGAGAGGGTTCTCTGTATACATTAGGCAGCTGTAACATTGCCTCAAAATGCCCAGATTCACCAGGTGGACTGGAGAGTACACCTGAAACTGCCCCTTGGACATGCTGGTTAGGTAAAGTGAACTGTTTTACTGATTGGCTGGTAGGGACGAATAGAGATCCTTGTCCTTCTAGACAGTATAGGGAGGTCTAGTGCTAAGGTTTATTAGTACTTGCTATGTGTATCATCACTTTCTCATGTCTGTCTTTAATGACTAACCAGTAGAAAGGTAGGGTGCTAAACTGAGGCCATGCAGAGAACATCAGTATTCTTCACAAGTATGACTGTGTGACTCTTTCATGCCTGAGGCCTACTAGCTACTAATGCATAAATATAAGTAAAAAAAGTGTCTTGTGTCAGATGTTAAGGTAGATTCTGTACAAATCCACCACTATTTACTTGCTTACTGTCCCAAGTTAGGAAATACAAGGATGTGCCATATTATTATTAAAGAATACACTCAAGGTTCAAAACTTACCTTGCAAATGCAGCAGTTGACACACCTTTAGTTCAGGACTGACTTTGTTTGATGCAAGTAGTACACAGCCAATACAGGGAAAGGTTGTGTGGCTTGCCTGACATCAATTTTACTATATGTATGTGAGTAGGAGAAAGGCAATAGGTCCCTAGGTGGTCAGTGAATGTGCTATGCGTTGTCTCTTAGCCAAAGCAAGGGCATACTGAGCATGCCTATATCAGCCTACAGGGACAGAAGCTTGGGGTTCCTCCTCTAAGCCCTCCCCTGACTGGCTGTGATGACCTAGGTATTGGTGGAGGGATGTGCATCCCTTCCCCTTGCTGATTCTGCTGCAGCTGTTTCTGCAGGATCATATAGTGCAGCATAGTACATACTGTGATCATTTCCAAACATGTGCATGGATTATACTGCAGGGCTCCGCCAGATATATCTGGGCACTGGAACAGTGACCTCAGTAACCCAAACACATGCTCTATGATGTCTTTAGTTTGAGCATATGCCTCATTATGGTGTTCTCCCATGGGTGTGTGTGCACGTCTAATGAGTGTCTTCAGCCACGGTTCGAGGGCATATCTAGCATCTCCCAGTAAATGACCCTGTGGGATGTCCCTCCATCAAACATCTGGTACAGCTGTAATGTGTGCCAGATGTGGGAGTCATGATAACTGCTAGGGTTGCCAGCACATACATTCAAGATAATTCCCTGGGCATTACACATGACTTGGCAGTTGATGGAGTGGTATCCCTTGTGGTTAATGTAAATTCGACCCTGTTCACCAGGTGGTGCCTTAATGTGTACATGAGTGCAATCTATGGCCCCCAGTACTTTATGGTAGTGTGCTACATGTTAAAACAGTTCCATATTGCTGGCCCTCTCTTTAGACCTATAGGGAAATAAATATGTCCGCAATGGCATGTATAAGCATAACATTCAGACATTGGTGGAGGATCATGGAGGATGATGCCTGTGACAAATTTGTCGTGTCCCCAGTTGGTACCAGTTGCTAATATTCTAAGGGCTACACATACCTTAGTTTCCACTGGGATGGGTTTCCCTTGGTTGGCTCTGGCTCTGAGTTGAGGGCAGCAGAGCTCACAGAGGTCTTGTAATGTGTCCCTGTCCACCCTGTAGTGCTCTACAATCCCCATGTCATGTAGCACCTGGAAGGGTACCCTGGGCGGCCTGGACACTCTTCTCATTCTCAGCCTTGGCGTCTTGTCAGCAGCACCAGCAGCACTGACTTCAGCCTCTAGCACATACAGATGTAGAATATCTGCAGCAGCCCCTAGCATTGTGTCAGTTAAAATCCCTTGTCTCTACTCCAGTGGTATGAAGGATAAAGGAAAAACCAGAATGGAGGCTACATGAATGCTTTATACATTGTTGAATAGCTCCACTGTGTTGGAGTGGTTAATTAACATGCAATTCACCTGCTTATGCTATAATTAGCATCTATTAAACACACCTGTTACTTGCTCATTAGTGCGCTATGTGCACCTCCGCATAGTTTCTGGCACCTCTGTTCACCTTTGCATAAATAAGGTAAGCATAGGCAAAATGAATATTTCCTCCATTCTCATGATATGATGCAAAAATGGACCAGAATCTACACAGTTAGTAACCATGTAGGCAGGAAAACTGCACAGGAGCCCAATGTTGTAACAGAGGAATACATGTTTTAATAAAATGAGACTATAATCTATCAGCTACATGATGCATATGCTTATATTACAGAATGATAGTCTGTTTCATGACATTTAAACAGTTTATCAGCCTGCATTACTTATGAGTATATTCTTTATTTGAGGATGGGGGAGCGCAGCTGCATTTATGTCATAGCACTTAAAAAGGTATTTTTGTATTTGTTACTCTGACTTTCTACCATTTACAATGTGTAATTAGTTGTGGTGTTACATGTTAAGGGCAGTTCTGTACAAATGTAAGAGCTTTTCCTTGATCTTGTTTCCATGTAGACTCCTTTCCGTGGCTGTATTCGGAAAGTTTTGGAATACACAGCTAACATGAACACAGAGTCTACACGGTTGGTTTAGAGGTTGTTGAATCACTTGCCCTTGTTGGTTTGCTTATTTAGCATAAAATTCAGCTACTTATGCTGTGATTTGCATGCCATGAAAGTTTCCATATTTGTGTGTGAGTGCACGCCGCTACACAGAGTTTACTGAATCTAAATTTTCATGACTATGTGTGCATCGAGTAGTGATTCGCACTCATGTCGGCTTTATTTAATCCCACAGAAGGAGATTTAATATGGTGCAATATTTATGTAAAGGAGAAATCAAAACTAGTAAATACAAAAAAGCAGTGCCAAAGATATGTGAAGGGAAATACAGGCAAAGGCATCTGAATATGGAAAACTTTACAATACAAAAGTAAGAAAACAAAGGTTTATAGACAATTGGGAAACAAATCGAAAGGAACAGAAACAGCATTAATAAAGAAGAAATTGACCCATTTTGTAGAAATATGTGTGAAGACCCTGTGGAACGTAATAAAGATGCTGAGTGGGTGGAAGAAGTAAAAAACGTACAGGATATGACATGGGATGAAGGAACAGCCAGAGAAACTGTAAAAAACATTAAGAAGTACAAATGTACAGGATATGACATGGGATGAAGGAACAGCCAGAGAAACTGTAAAAAACATTAAGAAGTACAAATGCACAGGATATGACATGGGATGAAGTAACAGCCAGAGAAACTGTAAAAAACATTAAGAAGTACAAACATACAGGATATGACATGGGATGAAGGAACAGCCAGAGAAACTGTAAAAAACATTAAGAAGTACAAACGTACAGGATATGACATGGGATGAAGGAACAGCCAGAGAAACTGACACAAAATTAAAAAAGCTCCAAACTGGAAAACCCCAGGCCCATATGCAGTACCTTACATCTGGGTAAATGTAGTAACATATTTACATGAAGATTTAGCCATGAGGAAAAACTATTTATATGCACACCCCAAACAGACACCAACCTGGTTAACAACAGGAAAAAAGATACTCCTCCTTAAGAATGAACCTGCAAGCTACCCTAAAACCTATAGGTTAATAGCTTGCCTTCCAATGATGTATAAACTGTATACTAGAACTGAAGCTGACAGAGTTTATAGTCATTTAGAAGAAAACTCAATCATAGCAACATAACAAAAGGGTAACAAAAAAGTCCTATGAAACAAAGGATCATTTGTTGTTAAACAAAGCCATGATGGAGAATTGTAGAAAGGGGAAGAGTCCAAGTATGGCATTGATATATTACAAAAAGCAATTGACAGTATCCCACATCCATGGATAAAAGATGCATAAAGGAGTGCTTACAGCTGTACAGGATTCACCCCACATCGATCAGTTACATTACAACGACCATGAAACAGTGTCAAATCACTTTGCAGCTAAGCCATGATAAAGGACAAATTATTATTTCAGGGATAAAAATTCAAAGGGAGATATTTCAGGGTGACTCATTGTCACCGCTGCTTTCTTGTCTTGCCCTTAACCCATTAAGCTGTCTACTTAACAGAGTACGTTTTGGTTATAATTTGGTTCCCAGTATAAAGTATAAAGACTTTTCATCTTCCTTTTGTGGATGATTTAAAACTGTATAGCTCATCAATGAGGAGCTGAAAGCACAAGTGCAAGTGGTCAAAACTTTCTCAGATGATATAAGAATGTCATTTCGTCTTGATAAGTGTGCAAAAGCAACCTTTAAAGCAGGAAAGCTGCAACACAAGAAAACATGAACCAATGCAAACAGAACTCAGTAAAGAATATTTTAGCAGACTAAAATGAATACTGAAAACAGCCTTGACATCTAGGAACAAAGCCCAAGCTATAAACCAATTTGCTGTTCCTGTTCAAACTTACAGTTTTGTTGTGACTGACTGGCCTCAAAAATGTTGGATCAGTTGGGCAGGATAACAAGAAAATGCTTCACGTTTATCAAATGATACATAAAAATCAGTGCATACCAAGAATATACATTCCCTGTTCTGGAGGGGCTATGGGACTCCTCCAAATCGAAAACTGATTGCATGTATAGATCTCCAATCATAGGACTACATATATATCTGTTGACCTCATCAGATCTAAACATAGTGAAAGTTTTGAAACATGAACAAAACAAATATAAGATGACTTCCCTGCTTAGTTTAGCAGAAGCATATGTGTCAAGCAGGAAAGGAAACCAAACCAGAGGTAGACAAAAACCAGACCGCAACTGAATGTGCCAAAAAACAAAAGAAAGAATATAAAGAGAAGGACCATATGAGAAGGCAAGAAATGTGGAAAAAGCATAAATATAAGATCTGATGCAGGAATGGTTATGGAGAGGTGACTTTAAACCAAAAGATGAAAGGTTAATATTAGCAGCCCAGGACAGGACTGCGGTGGCGCAGTGGTAGTATTGTTGCCTCACAGCAAGAGGTTCTCCCATTCGATTCTCGGCTGGAGTGCAGGGAGTGCCTTCTGTGTGGAGTCTGCATGTCCTCCCCACGGTTGGGTGGGCATTCGAAAGACATGCGTAAATGGGCGTGCCTTCATTGAAGGTTGAATGTTGAGCTGGCACCTTGGCGTTCGTGAAAATCTACTGCCAATCATTAGCGGACCGGAGATCCGCTGTGGCGACCCCTAACCAGTAAAAGCCGAAAGACAAACAATAACAACATTAGCAGCCCAGGACAGCAGACAACATACACATTGGTTTACAAAGTCCATTGAACATGTGGGAGAAACAGACAAATGCAGGTTCGGTAAAACAGAATTGGAAACACTTGTACATCTTGTTGCTAGTTGTGATATACTAATGTCAGAAGGACTGTATCCTGAAAGGCATAATAATGTGACAAGACTGTTGCACTGGAAACATGAGGCACAAAGCATTATACAGAGTGATGAAGTTTGTATCACATGGGATACCCATTATCAACAGTTCAAAACCAGATGCAAGAAAACCAGATGTAGTAGTCCATGTGCTGATCATTGGCATTTCTACACCTACTGATTACAGTGCCCTGCATACAGACAGATAAATGCATAAAATGCCAGGGTTCCCAGCAGAAATTAGATGAATGTGGAAGAAGGATACCCAGACAGTTCCAACAATAGTAGGAGCAATGGGTTTCATAAAAAGCGTTTATGTAATAATGCCTTATGAATTGTAGGAGTCATTTCTGGGTACATTGTAAGTGCTCCGAAGAGCACTTTTGGTTAACATCAAAGATTGAAACAATACTAATTTCATGAACTTTAATCATACTTTGACTTAGGAATGGGGTCCATTCCTGTGTTGACAGAGTGAATAACACCAAAATGTAATCAAGCATCCCTTCATCGAAAGTTTAACATTTTGAATGAATGGAACATCAGTTGCATGCAGGTATGATAAGTATAGTTTGGAAAACTAATGCTGAACCCTTCTGATCATATAAAAGGTTTACCATTGTGGGTAGGAGTGTTGTTTGAGAGAGTAGGTGGATCAGAGTAGGATTAAGTAAGGGCACATTTGAAGTATAGTGTGTGTGTGTGTGTGTGTGTGTGTGTGTGTGTGTGTGTGTGTGTGTGTGTGTGTGTGTGTGTGTGTGTGTGTGTGTCTGAGCTGTCTATATTAGTCATAGTGTTACAAAAAGCATTTTTGAAAGGTAAGGTACAGGGTTTGAGATAAGGTTAGGGACAGGGACAGGATTAGGGTTAGGGTTAGTAAGTATTAGTAAGATGGTGCGAGTTCATTTCTACTGACCTTTGTACTCTTCATTTATTGATAATGTAAGTATATAATAGTAACTCTGGTACTTTCACTGATTGCTCATTCTATTGTTTTAGCAAATAGACACTGCCGACAATTACACTTCATTGGCACTCATTAGTACTCCCTACATATACTTCATTAGCACTCATTAATACTCATTAGTACTCCCTACATATACTTCATTAGCACTCATTAATACTCATTAGTACTCCCTGTTTCACCAGACACTGAATACCTCGAATACCTTTTCATCTGCTGCAAGCCTAACTCGAACAGGAACACTGAGGCAATTCAAGAACTGTCTATTTTTATTTATTTATTTATTTTTTATTTTACATTTGTTAACCGGGCTAGTCTAGCTGGATATATTTCCATTTTCAGTAGAGGCCCGGGGAGAAAAGCTCTAACAAGATAGAACAATTAAAAATATCGTTACATGGTAAATGAAAGGATTAATAAAAAAAATACAACAAGTAATTATTACATGATAAAGATATTTACACTTGAAAAAGCAACAATAAAAATGTAGCACAGTAAGATTCATAAGGAATTTTTCACATCAAGTAGAAAAATTTCTTTCTCACTGAAACTTCTTCCTATAATTGATTTGGCATGTCAGAGGTACAAGTATCTACTAACTCTAGAGGCCAGCCTCACTTCAAAGTTTGTAGACTGTAACCAGCATGTTGTTAGTCATGGCACGCACCTCACTCAACCATGTCCACCATGCCCTTAACAAACAAATAAGCCTTTTTATGCTGAGGTGCTTAAAAGTCCCTACCAAAGCAAGAAAAGCCTCCTACACAAACGTTTGGTAAACAGAACATTCACTAAGTGGCAAACAATATATACAGACACTACGGAAAACACAACTACAAAAAGGGTCACTTCTTTGCAGGTAAAACCCCTTAAGTCAGCAAAGCTGAGACAGTACACCTGGTAATGCCTTATTCATTCACAGTCAGATGCACGGATAAACCATTCACCAAGCTGGGGGCAAGGAAAAAAGTGATGGTTACCTGCCTGTCAGGTGACAGGATTCACAGCGTCACAGATACACCATTCACCAAGCTGGGGGCAAGGAAAAAAGTGATGGTTACCTGCCTCTCAGGTGACAGGATTCACAGCGTCACAGATACACCATTCACCAAGCTGGGCAAGGAAAAAAGTGATGGTTACCTGCCTCTCAGGTGACAGGATTCACAGTGTCACAGATACACCATTCACCAAACTGAGCAAGGAAAAAAGTGATGGTTACCTGCCTCTCAGGTGACAGGATTCACAGTGTCACAGATACACCATTCACCAAGCTGGGAAAGGAAAAAAGTGATGGTTACCTGCCTCTCAGGTGACAGGATTCACAGTGTCACAGATACACCATTCACCAAGCTGGGCAAGGAAAAAAGTGATGGTTACCTGCCTCTCAGGTGACAGGATTCACAGCATCACAGATACACCATTCACCAAACTGAGCAAGGAAAAAAGTGATGGTTACCTGCCTCTCAGGTGACAGGATTCACAGTGTCACAGATACACCATTCACCAAGCTGGGCAAGGAAAAAAGTGATGGTTACCTGCCTCTCAGGTGACAGGATTCACAGCGTCACTAGATCCCTTAAGTCCTTTCACCCTAGGTGCACATATGACGTGGGAGTGAATGTCTTGAGACATACCTCCTTGGATCACATGAAGAGGGCCTGATGGAGCTCTCAGAATATGCATCTAAATTAGTGTGAAATTCGTTTTGAATAATATCCTACCATTGCCAGAAATGATGACATAATACAAACCAATGATAAGTTATTGGTTTAGCTATTGATGTCCTTCTAAAGGGACTCAACATATGTCAGCCTGGATGGAAAGAATCAACAAGTCTGACTGCTTTGCTAGGGATGGCCTGCACCACCCTCCTTATGGATTCCATATATTGCCAGAACCTTTTTCTTGTATACAGTTCCTTTTAATCCAAGGTGAGTCACCTGAAATTACTTACATAGCCAATCAAAATCAAAACTGTGCAAAAGCAGCACTGCTCAGTGCTAGAAGAGTAATTACTGAACTATGGCTTTAGAACAGAGAGAGCCCCCCAGAGTGCAGGGCTTCAATGTCTACCCCACCACTCTTTTAGACCCAACACAGGAAATTACAGTGTTACTGCAGGAGGCATGTCTATAGTCATAAGAAGCCATCTCAGCTCCAGACTTGTCAGTCAGGACAATGAACTTGAATTCCTTCATACCCTTTTCAAAGTAAATAGAAGTCTGTACCATATCATAGCCAATTACTGTTTCCCTTCGTGTCACCTGCAGCCCATGAGATATGTCTAAACAAACTGACATCCCTCCCTATCGAGCTCAACACTATTCTCTTGGGAAACCTCAAGTATCCCTCCAGTAAATGTGAAGCATATATCATCTCAAATAAATATGCACACAGATTCCTGTGCTTCATTAATGCTAGTTCTCCAGATAAATTGGTTCACATCACAATGAGGGGTTCAACAATTTTGGACCTGGTACTCACTAAAACAAACACTCTGTTCTCCACACCTCCAATTACTGTGTGTTTGACAAGTCTGACCGTCATTCAGCAGCACTCACAATGAGGGTAAAACCTGATTTACCACAAAATTCTTCTACCTTCAGAGACTTCTCTAAGGTGAACCTGATCCAGCTAAGGTGAACCTGATCCAGCTAAATGCACAAGAAGCTGTTAGTAATTGGTTGTTTGGCACCATTCCTAGCTCTTTTGTAATTCACTGCTTAAAATCCGCCTCTGGGCGTTTTTTTCTGGCTATACTGCTCAGACAAGCTCCATGTGGGTTTACAGAGTGGTCCTAGCAGCAAGGAACTCGAAAAACCGACTACCTTCTGGATTTAAGTATCTTTGCTTTTTTTTTCACTGAAAATAGCTTCTGCTGCTTACTTTAAACTAGCCTGAACTGTTTTTTTACTGATTACTGCATTTATTTTAAAAATTGCCCTTAAAGTTACATTTAGTCGAATTTAGTCGAAAGTTTGCTGTTTGTTTGTTTAATTGAACTGTGGAGGCTGCCCACTAAAGTGTGCTAGCCTGTGTAACTAATTTATCACTGTCTCTGCATTTTCTGTGTATTTCTGCAAAAAAAAAACAAAAAAACAAAAAATAATCCTTGTTTTCCCGCCTTTTTCGACTAGTTTAGACCAGTATACAGGCATTGCTGTATTCTGGGCTGTGGTGTAGTTCCTGTGTTGTCCATTACCTTACTTGGATAAAAGGAAGTTTCTTTGCTCACCAGTGGGAGTGGGGAGCCTTGAGCAGCCTACCTATCCTTGGGGGAAGTGACCTCAGCACAAGAAGCTGTTAGTAATTGGTTGTTTGGGACCATTCCTAGCTCTTTTGTAGTTCACTGCTTAAAATCCGCCTTTGCACGGCTTTGCGCAGTCGTGCGCATAGCGCAGCGCCGGTTAAACTTGGTTAGACAAGGTTAAACTATTTCTGGCTCCGCCAAGTCTGCTCTTCAATTTTTCCCTTAGAACTGTTCTACTTGCAATCTAAACAGCCTATACTCTATCTGAAAAGCTCAGCACTTGCTCCTAAAGCATTTTGTATACAGGTAAAGCACTCTTAAACAAACGAAAAGTACTTCATTCACCTAAATTCTGTTGAGTACCCATTTCCCTATAGGTCCTTTCTGACATCAGTTACACAGCAATCTTTTTCACTATTTCTAGCATGTCGAAGGGTCAGTTGCTAGCGTCCTCTCCTGTTCAGCTGGTGAATCTGGGAATCTTCAGGCAATGTTACAATTGCCTCATGTACACAGACAACCCTCTCCTCCTCCCAACAAATACAAACATATGCGAGAGATGCAACTATATAGTCAAACTGGAGGCTGAGCTCTCTCAATTCAGTACTGGCAAGACCAGTCAGGAGGAGAAGGTAACCACGCACACCACAAACCCAGTCTCACATAGAACTATCACAACTGCAAACCAAACACATAAACACACAAAAACATACTCGGAGGCGCTGATTAAAAATCTACCAAAACAACAGAGGCCTCCAAAGCAGACACCCAAGAAACCACCACCTCAAGACATAGCAAATGCAACACATAGTTCACAAAGTCAGTGTGCTAAACAGTCACAGCCCTTAAGGCCAAACAACATGCCAGACACACTTGTAATAGGTGACTCCATAGTCAGGCACACTGACGTCCCGCTCACCAGACTGAACAAGGAGAGGGTCACAGTAAGCTGCCTGTCGGGAGCTAGAATCTGCCACATAACACAAGCACTCAGGTCACTCCACAGCAAGTACAAATATGACTCAGTCATTGTACATGCAGGTGTGAACGACCTGAGACGTACCTCCCTGGACTACATGAAAAGAGACATAGAGGAGCTCTCTGATTATGTAGCCCAGGCCGGTATGACCCTGACCCTGAGCAGCATCTTACCCTCACCAAGAATGATGCCACAGTACAAAGACAAAATTATCAGTTTTAACAATTGGCTTAATTACTGGTGTCATTCTAAGGGGATCCAGTGTCTGTCTGCTTGGGATGACATGCTTGACAAGCCACGCTGCTTCGCAAGGGATGGTTTGCACCTGTCACCCCTGGGCTTCCGGATATTGGCCAAGGCTCTTGCCACCCCCATAGTGCCTTTTTTAGGCAAGGTTCAAATGACAAACCTACCTCCCTAGAAAACACAAGTGGAAAAAAAATAAGGGTAATGCTGCTCAATGCCAGAAGTCTAAACCTCAAGATGCATGCCCTCGAAGCCCTCCTCAGTATGGAGAACATCGATGTCTGTGCAGTGACTGAAACCTGGTTCAAGGCTCCTGAGAGCACCCCGGCACTATCAGGTTTTACCTCATATCATGCTTTCCGGCCCCAAAACTTGGACAGAACCACAAAAGGAGGGGGAGTATCCATTTTCATCAAAGATACCCACACCTCCAGGTTAGTGGCAACACACGAAGCATCGGAGACTATCCAGGTGCAACTAACCATAGGCAAAACTGCCTTACAGTTTGTAGCATGCTACAGACCACCCTCTCAAACTCAGGAACCCCACACAGCCTTCCTGAAGACACTGGAGAGTATGAATGTCTCTCCAAATACCATCATTTTGGGAGACTTCAACTACCCAAACATAGACTGGGAACATTACTCAAGCCCCAACACTCTAGCCCAAAGGTTCTTAGAATTCATAAACTCAAATGCAATGGAACAACTAGTCACCATTCCCACAAGAGGAGACAATATACTAGACCTGATCATCACAAACATGGGGACAAAATGCTCCACACTGGAAGTACATCCCTCTTTGGTAAAATCAGACCATAAATTAATCTCACTGGAAATCCACATCCCACCCCCACCCCTTGCACAAAAGACCACAGTGAAGAACTTCTCAAAAGCAAACTTCACACTTCTTAAGACTGAAGTGGTATCTTTCAAGGCCCCTGGGCCAGTGGAAACCACAACCCACACTGCTGAATCCTTTGCAAATGCCTTCTATGGGCACCTTCAAGAATGCATGGATCATGCAATCCCAAATAAAACCAAGACCCATTCCCCCAAAGGCAGGCGACCAGTCTGGTGGACCCCAGCCATAAACAAACTTTACAACAGAAGGAGGAAGCTACTACATGACAGAGCAAAATCCCTAAAAGGTAAGGCATCTCTGATCAGTACTAGCAAAAAACTAAGATCACTCATAAAATCATCCAAGGCCAACTTTGAGAGAAAAATCGCAAATGACACAAAAGACAATCACAAGGCCTTCTTTAGCTACGTTAGAAACCTGGGTGGAAACTTCCAGATATGCTCAGAGTTAGTCCAAAATGACACAAAATACACTGAACCCACTGACATTGCCAACATTCTGGCAGACAGGTTCAGTGCAAATTTCTCCTCCCCCCCAAAAGGAGAAATAACTATCCCAGCAGAGTGTAGCCTCCCTAACATCTCAGATGCCCAGGTGAGAGCCGCCCTCTCTAAAGCTAAAAACACTGCATCAATGGGACCGGATGGTGTCCCGGGCTGTGTGCTACATGAACTCCAAGAGGAACTAAACCCACACATAAGGCTGCAGTTTAATCTTAGCCTTACCACAGGATTCGTACCCAAAGAGTGGCGTACGGCAACAGTGGTCCCACTTCACAAAGGCGGTGCTTCTACGGACCCTGGAAATTACCGCCCCATAAGCCTGACGAGCCTGGTCTGCAAAGCTATGGAGAGGATCATTATGGAACTCATAAACAAAGACATTGGGGACCTACAGACATTGGATCCTACCCAATTTGGCTTTGTCAAGGGCAGATCCTGCCTTCTGAACTTGGTCAACTTTTTTGAAACAGTCACTAAGGCCATTGATGAGGGTAAGGCAGTTCACACAGCCTACCTTGACCTTGCAAAAGCCTTTGACACAATACCCCACTAGGGCATCATAGACAAACTCACCAGCTTAAATGTAAACCCATATGTCACAAGATGGGTTGCAAACTGGCTCAAGGACAGAACCCACAGGGTCAGAGTTGCTGGAGCTATGTCAGACTCTAAGCCAGTCACAAGCGGTGTCCCACAGGGCTCAGTCCTGGGACCCCTCTTGTTCGGCATTTATTTTTCCAAGGTACAGGCAAACATAGGAGGATTGTGGCTGACAAAGTTCGCCGATGACTGCAAACTGGGCGCCATAATTGATACTACAGCGGACACAAACATCCTTCAGAGAGGCCTCATAGAAACGGATAATTGGTGCCAGAGCCATGGCCTTAAGCTAAACGCCAAAAAATGTATAGTCATACCCTTTGGGAAAAACAAGGTACCGACAAATTACCACATAGGTGGTAATCCATTAAGTACGGAAGAGGTAATCAGGGACCTAGGGACCCAGGTTGACAGTAACCTCTCATTTGACACTCACATAGCCAAAGTGGTTAGGAAGACCTTCTATATTGCCCACCTTATCATGAAGGGTTTCACATCTAGATCAAGAGAGGTCATTGTGCCCCTGTACTCTTCTCTTATCAGGCCAATGATTGATTACAATGCCCCATTTGGGATGTATCTCACCCGACACCTGCAGCAGTTGGAAAGACCCCAAAAGATCCTCACCAAGAGGATAAAGGGTCTTAAACATATGTCATATGCTGCCCAACTGAAAAAACTCCAGCTCTATTCAGTCGCATACCGCCTACTCAGAGGTGATCTGTGCCTGACGTACAAGGCCATGTCCAATCCTGAATTAATGGACATGCTCCACCTCAGAAAATCCAAATCCATCAGAGCCACGAGAACAAGTGACTTAAACCTCAACACAGAAATAAATAGAACATGCTGGAGGGACAGATTCATAACCCAGAGGCTCCCTACACTCTGGAACAGAATCCCAGTCCATGTTAGGCAGAGCCCCTCACTGACTCTATTCAAGAGAAATCTCGACGAGTGGATGGGAGATCGTAGGTTTACCCCGGGGGTCATCTCTTTGTCACTACTAGACAGAGGCATAGTAAACTAAACCCTAAAAGGGCGTAGTATTCTCATCCTAAGGGGTGGTGTAGGCCACATACACTCTGGCTAGGCTTATAAATGCCCTAGGGCAGATAGCCTAGTACGAACCTATGAACCTATGAACCTATAACCTGATGATGGTTAAGCACCCTCCTTACCTTGGTTAAGCACCCTCCTCACCTTGATAACCCCATTTCACCTGCCCCTCACTTTAGTGAATAACTTCTATGCCCACTTCAAAACATGCATTGAGGCATCTGTCCCCATAAAATATAAATACAATGCCAAATTCAGAAATAAACCCTTGTGGTGGCACCCTAGTATAAATAAACTACAATATAGGAAGAAACGCATAGCCTTTAAAAACTTAATATCCCATCATCAAGAGATGAGCTCAAGAAAATAAACAAAAACTGAAAACCAAAATCAAATCTTCCACAAGTATAAATTGAAAGTTGCCAGTCAAAATCTTCACCTCATAGGCACAAGGTACAGGGTTTGATTCTGAGCTGAAGATACTGACTAGGCTTAAAATACCCTTCAGGGCTGTTAATCTAGTATTCACCAATGAACCTGTTAATTTTTCCCAGCTTATTAACCAACCTACAGAACCCACTCTGGTCACCTCTGTGAAGTCCTGAATGCTTTCTTTAAGGCTAAAATACTAGCTGATAATGTGCCAAGATGTCTTATTGCCAGCACTAAAGACTGACAGATTCAGTACTAAGCATATTAAATCTCAGTGTTTCCAGTGGATTCATGCCAGAGGAATGGGGAACTGTAGCAGTCATCCCACTCCACAAAGGGAAGAAAGAGTCACTATTGGTCCAGGAAACAATACACTTATAAGCCTCACCAGCCTTATTTCTAAAGCAATGGAATGTACCATTATGGAACTTATTAACGTGGAATGGAATGTACCATTATGGAACTTATTAACGTGGAATGTACCATTATGGAACTTATTAACGTGGAATGGAATGTAACATTATGGAACTTATTAACGTGGAATGGAATGTACCATTATGGAACTTATTAACGTGGAATGTACCATTATGGAACTTATTAACGTGGAATGGAATGTACCATTATGGAACTTATTAACGTGGAATGTACCATTATGGAACTTATTAACGTGGAATGGAATGTACCATTATGGAACTTATTAACAGGGATATAGGTGGTTTACAAACATTAGACCCAAGCCAGTTTGGGTTTGTTTAAGGCAGACAGAACCTGTATCCTAAACCTGCTGGAAATCATTAATCAAATCACAGATGAATTAGACTCAGGCAAATCAGTTCACACTGCCTAACTGGACATGGCCAAAACCTTTGCTACTATCACACATTCTGGCATTATCAATAAGCTAATCAAACTAAATGTAAACTCCTATATTACCTGCTGGATAGCAAACTGACTAATGGACAGAAACTAGTCTATTAGTGTGGTAGGCACACTGTCTTCAAAAAGAGTAGTCTCAGGGGAATCAGTTTTAGTAATAGCTATCTTTGGTATTTAAATCTCTGATGTGAAAGTTGATATCACGTGTGGCTGACCGTGTTTGTAGATGACTGTAGACTTGGAACTGTTATTACCACTCATCTTCCAAATTCTTCAAGAGAGACTAACATGCACCAATAAGTGGTGCCTGGACAATGGCCTAAAACTAAATGCCAAAAAATGCAGCACTGCCTCTTTTGACAAAATAACCTGCAACATAAGTGACAAGCCATTGAAAGATGACTCACCCTCTAAGAACCTGGGCAGTTTTATTGACAGTGAACTGTCCTTCGATCACTGTGCATCCATCTTTGCTTGGAAGTCCATTTACCTTGCCAGACTAATCAACGGGAGGGTTTCTTCCACATCTCAGGAGGTTATCATCCTTGTTACCTCCTTTGCATCACAACCACAATACAGTATAATGTCCCCTGTGGTGTGTAAATATATAAACATATAACCCAGTTTGAAAGATTACAGCATTTCCTCATTAAAATAATCAAGGGCATGTCTTCCTTTGGCTACCCAGACCACCTTAAAGAACTCTCTCTTTCTTTTCTGTTTCCTACAGACTCTTGAGAGGGGACCTCTGCCTAACTTACAGAGTCTCAAAGGATCCATTTCTATGTGACCCACACAAAATTAACAACACCCTCAGCACTCGCTCAAGAGATGTTAACCTCCACCAAAACATAAATAGAATCTGCGGGTGAGATAGATATATATTCCAGAGAATCCCCTTGTTTAGGAAATAGAGTTCCATTGGAAATAAAGAAAATTAGCTCCCTGAACTTCTTTAAGCATAACTTGGATGAACGGATAAACAGAAGTGAATACACTCTGGGTCTGGTCCCTCAAGCCCCCTTCATTGAAAGGGGTGAAAACTAGGTATAAATTAGTCATGTCAATTGATACCCAGACACTGGGATATTGTGGTGAGGCTACTAATGATCCTAAGGGTCAATAACCTAGTATTAACCTATGAAGCTATGGCATTATCCCTCTGGGGGGAGCAACCGGAACTGTCACTTTACTATTCTTCGTCCAGTCAAGGATACCTTCTATTTTCAATATTAACAACTCTTTTTTCCCTTCATTGTTACATTTACAAACATTGGGAGTCAAACCCTAATTCATGAATACAGAATCTAATTCCACACAGTTTGTCCAGTTCCTCACTAAAAACCTCAGCATGCATTTTAAGCACTTTTACTGCTTTTAACTCAGGTAGTGCACTTGGGCTCATAAATGTCATTTGTTTCCAGTTTAAGACACATTTCTGGGATCAGTTTCTCGCACACAAAGCAGGACTATCATTGTTAACCCCAAATAAAGACACATCTGCTTGTTCTGCTTTTCACCGCTTGCTGTTTTCATTATTTAGGTTTTAGGTGTACAGGTAGTACTAGATGACCAGTCTAAAAACATTACAAGCCTAGTGAATGACCGATATTTAAATGTTCCATCCAGCCTCAACTACAGCAACATAAGGAGATCAGGAGAGAATGTAAGGCTGTCCATGCAATTATCTAGTTTTACCTTAAAGCTTGAGAGTTATTATGTGATATGCATTTATCACACCAATGTATCTTATTTATATGTTCATGAAGATTTACTTTATTTATTTATCAGGAAAATTCAACTTGGAACAAAGCCAATTTTCAGAAGAGGCCCAGGGAGAAATGCTCCAGATACATGTCTTTGAATTGTGGGAGGAAACTGGAGCTCCCAGAGAAAACCCACATGAATGTAGGGAGGACATACAGACTCCACATAGAAGGCACCCCAGCTGAGAATCAAACCAGAGAGCCTCTTGCTGGGAGGTGACAACACTACCGCTGCACCACTGCACTGTTTAGTTCACTTAACCTGGTAACAAAGGACTAATTTGGTTTACAAGAGAAAAGGAGGATAACAAAGGTTGGATCATTCATGGTTTGAAAGTGTAGATGCCGCTCCACCTTGATAACTGACATTTTTGAGGCCACTGATCTTTTATTCAGAAATGACTGAGGTCTCTAAAGTTGGGTGATATGTCTAGATAAATACATGACAAAAGGGTGATGAGACTTGAGTAAACAGGATTTAAGACTTCTTTATATCTACAGGAAATAACTTTTCATCAGATACACCAAACAGATGTTTTTTTCTGAAATGCAGCAGAGACGTGCTAGTCAAAAGATAAGGAATTATTGAGTTTAGCTAAATCCATTGCAACAGTGTCAGATTGGAGGAAATGTTTTGTTTACCAAAATGAAGCCTTGTCTCCCTTTTAATTCAAAACCATTGTCTTTGCATCTTTCGTTAACACAGACCAGTAATGGGAACAGTGGCAGAAATGCAGATGTTGTACTGGAATGTGGTGCTGAAATGAGAAGTGACTTATATGACGAATTTTTCAATTGACCAGTTAATCTACATCCCTAGTCCAGTCTATAGCCAAGAGCTCTGGGCAGTGATTGAAAGGATGAGATTGTAAATACAACTGGAAAAATGAGGCTCCTTTCCAGAGCATTTAGACTCACTTTATGTGGCAGACTAAGTACCTTATCAGTCGGGTAGGATCTTGGAGTATAGCCCCCTCATAATGGAGACTGGCAGGACAACTGGATGGAAGAGGGTAAGACCAAGACTGAGGAACTACAGTAGTGACAAAGAGAGACAGTATCATGAGTTAGAAAAGCAACTAGTGGATTACCACATGGGTCTGTCCTGGGTCCAGTGCTCTTCAATGTTTGTCTCAGACAGGCTTGCTGAAGACACAAAGATAGGTGCCATGTGGAGGATGAAGGGAAGAAGCTAGTGATGGGTTTGTAAATGTGGTAGTTAAGGTTCAGTGCAAACAAATGCAAAATCCTGTAGCTGGACCTCAGCAGTCATGGTGTAAAGTATCACTTAGGAGAACTGGAAAGTGACCGACAACAGAGAATTAAAAGGATGTGAGTTGTTATTCACACTGGAAGTGTAGTTGTGTAAGTTAAACGTACCACGGCACTATTTGAATGATCCTTGCTGTCATAACCTTAGCCGTATGGGTTACATCCTGCCACAGATATAACAGCCAGGCAGCTTCCAAAGCTTCATGGCACTTCCACATGCCCAGACTGTCAGGCAGTTCAAGCTGAGCTGACTAAAAGAAAAGTTTGGGTATGAAGCCCTACAAGGCTTCCCTTACAGCAGGGAAGTGTCTTTGTCATGTGGAGTCTTGCCAGGGGTATCAGGATATCATGACTCAGAAAGGACAATGCTAGAAACAACAAAAAACAAATCTCCACACCCTGGCATAAAAAAAAACACACCAAAAAACAAGGGAGATGGAGGGAGGGAGTGGCTACTGCAGCAGCGACCATTTAAACATCTACTGTTATGGTTACAGCTACTGCAGCAGTGACCATTTAAACATCTACTGTTATGGTTACAGCTACTGCAGCAGTGACCATTTAAACATCTACTGTTATGGTTACAGCTACTGCAGCAGTGACCATTTAAACATCTACTGTTATGGTTACAGCTACTGCAGCAGTGACCATTTAAACATCTACTGTTATGGTACGCTTAGCATACACAACTGTACTATGTTCAGCATATGAATCAGTGCTGCAGCAGCCCTAGCTATATGGTTAGATTACCCTAACATACTACAGCTGGGAGGTGGAAGGATAAGTGCTCTGGGGCCCATGAAGAAAGGCCCTAGCAAAGCTTGATTTCAACCTACAGAAGAAATCAAACTTATAGTGATTTGTAAAAGTAGGCACAGAGGACCAAATAGCTACTTCTAGAATACTTCTAGAATCCAGGCCTTTCCAAAAAGCCATAGATGAAGCCAAGGTCCTGGTAAAGAGCACCTTGACCCTGCCTTGAATACTTTTGTTATGGTGAGTACAGCAAAAGGTAATAGCCTTAGACAACCCGTTGAAAAGTCTGTTTTAACACAGGGTGTCACTTCTGAGCTTCACAAGAAATGAACAATTGATCTAAAGCTCTAAAAGATTTAGTTCTGTCAAGATAGCATCTGAGTAGTCTGTGGACATCGAAGGAAGGGAGTATTTTTATATTCAGTAAAGAAAACGGGATAGATGGTTTAGCTTAAAGTTAAATCAGATACCACTTTAGTCATAAAAGAAGAATTATTTTTCAAAGAAACCCTGTTCCTACAGAAAATTAGATGGGTTGACTCATCATAAGAGCTTGTATCTCAGATACCCCTCTTGCAGAGGTCAGAGCGATCAGTAAAACTTTTTTTCCATTTTAAGAACCTCAAGACAGCCAGATTAGCTGGTTCAAATGGAGAAAGTGTTAGCTTCTTTAACACAAATTTAGGATCCCAAGAAGGGGCCATCGGTTTTATGCATGCCTCTTAAGCAAAACTCCTATCAAGATCATTTGGACAGGAGACTGAATTGAAAGAGGAGGATCCATGAGCAAACATGCTGAAATGGCCAACAAATGAATACTGACAGAGGAAAAAGAAAGGCCATAGGATAGTAACTCACAGAAATATTGCAGAACCAGAGATCAGTTATCTATGAATGGGTGCGGGTTATGTTGTTGACACCAACTAATAAACCTTTTCTATTCGCAATTTCCTAGTAACAGGCTTTTATGCTTCCATTAGCACCTGATGCACATCCTCAGAAAACAGGTGCGTAAAGGGAATGAAGAACCTATCATTTAGGCAGTCAGTTGAAGTTGAGTGATGCTGGGGTGTATCAACACCCCTGTTCTTGTGTGAATAGATCATGCTGCACATCCTCAGAAAACAGGTGTGTAAAGGAATGAAGAACCTCTCATTTAGGCAGTCAGTTGAAGTTGAGTGATGCTGGGGTGCATTAACACCCCTGTTCTTGTGTGAATAGATCATGCTGCACATCCTCAGAAAACAGGTGCGTAAAGGGAATGAAGAACCTATCATTTAGGCAGTCAGTTGAAGTTGAGTGATGCTGGGGTGCATTAACACCCCTGTTCTTGTGTGAATAGATCATGCTGCACATCCTCAGAAAACAGGTGTGTAAAGGGAATGAAGAACCTATCATTTAGGCAGTCAGTTGAAGTTGAGTGATGCTGGGGTGCATTAACACCCCTGTTCTTGTGTGAATAGATCATGCTGCACATCCTCAGAAAACAGGTGCGTAAAGGGAATGAAGAACCTATCATTTAGGCAGTCAGTTGAAGTTGAGTGATGCTGGGGTGCATTAACACCCCTGTTCTTGTGTGAATAGATCATGCTGCACATCCTCAGAAAACAGGTGTGTAAAGGGAATGAAGAACCTATCATTTAGGCAGTCAGTTGAAGTTGAGTGATGCTGGGGTGTATCAACACCCCTGTTCTTGTGTGAATAGATCATGCTGCACATCCTCAGAAAACAGGTGTGTAAAGGGAATGAAGAACCTATCATTTAGGCAGTCAGTTGAAGTTGAGTGATGCTGGGGTGCATTAACACCCCTGTTCTTGTGTGAATAGATCATGCTGCACATCCTCAGAAAACAGGTGCGTAAAGGGAATGAAGAACCTATCATTTAGGCAGTCAGTTGAAGTTGAGTGATGCTGGGGTGCATTAACACCCCTGTTCTTGTGTGAATAGATCATGCTGCACATCCTCAGAAAACAGGTGTGTAAAGGGAATGAAGAACCTATCATTTAGGCAGTCAGTTGAAGTTGAGTGATGCTGGGGTGCATTAACACCCCTGTTCTTGTGTGAATAGATCATGCTGCACATCCTCAGAAAACAGGTGCGTAAAGGGAATGAAGAACCTATCATTTAGGCAGTCAGTTGAAGTTGAGTGATGCTGGGGTGCATTAACACCCCTGTTCTTGTGTGAATAGATCATGCTGCACATCCTCAGAAAACAGGTGTGTAAAGGGAATGAAGAACCTATCATTTAGGCAGTCAGTTGAAGTTGATTGATGCTGGGGTGTATCAACACCCCTGTTCTTGTGTGAATAGATCAAGGTGTGAGGAAGCTTGTGGCAAATTGCCCCAGCCAATTCCAGAAGAAGGGAGAAGCACCATTGCCTGGGCTAGAAGGAAGTCACTACATTGATCCTGGAGGATTCCTTCCAAATTACACTCAATATTAGTGGAAAGCGTAGAAAAGCGTACAGGTGCACTCATATACAAGGAAAAGAAAAGGTATCTGTTTTCCAGGCTTTCTTGCATGGAGTCCTGGAAGAGAATCTTGCCAGTTGATTGTTCAGAGATGAGGCAAAGAGGTCTCCTTGAGGAACTCCCAACAGATGGATCAAATCTTGGAAGACCCCCCCCCCCAGTCTAGGTTTTTATTTATTTACTTATTTAACATTTGTTAACTGGGAAAGTCCAACTTGGATTAAAGCCAATTTTCAACTGAGGCCTGAGGAGAAAAGCTCCAGATGCATGTCTTTGTAATGGGGGAGGAAACCCACATGAATATAGGGAGGGCATGCAGACTCCACATAGAAGACACCCCAGCCAAGAACTGAACCAGAGAACCTCTTGCTGTGAGGCAACAGTACTACTGCTGCACCACTGCACCATTTCAATTCATGATGGTCTGTCCTGGATCTGATCAGCTTGTCTGCCACACAGTTTTGCTCTGATTGAATGTAGGATACTGTGTTGTAAAGCTATATCCCAAGCTAACATGGCTAGTCTGCAAAGGGGGGTATGATCCAGATCCCCATTGCTTGTTGATGTACCACATGACTGTGGCATTGTCTGCGACCATTTGAAGAGGTCCTGGGGACCAAAGAAAGTTCAGGCAGTTGAATGCCTTGATCTAGGCAAGCATCTCCTTGACATTAATTTGTTTGCATCTGTCCTTGATATCCCACACCCCCTGCACTTGTATCCTTCTAGAAAATGTTACCAAAGCAAAGTCTGAAGCATATGTTTTGACTCACTGCTTTGGAGCAGGGAGGAAGAAGGGGAGACCTGGATTTAAGAATATTTGTTGTCTCCACCAAATAATTTCCCTTCTAACAAACCCAAGAACTGGGATTTGAAAACATAAACAGCATTCATGCTGGGACCAAAGAGATTTCAAATTCCACTGTGTCTTTCTCATATGGAGTCTGGACAGGGGTGCCATGAGAATCACTGATGCCATGAGACACAAAACCCTGAGGTATATCCCTTGCAGCAACTGAAGTATAGCGGAAAACTTTAGAAATAGATCTAGATAAAGATCTACTCTTTTGAGTGGAAGAAAACCTCTTTAAACTGAGGTGTATACCTGATATCCAAGGAGCACAATCCTGTGTGAGGGAGTTAAGAAAGACTTTTAAATGTTCTCTTGGAATTTCAGCTTGTACAAGAAAGCTCTAACCCAAGAGAGAGAGATTGCTGAGCCTTTGAAAAAGACTCCACAAAGATAAGCAAGTCATCCAAATATGAACAAATGTGGATACCCTGCAGCCTGCAATGAACTATAACTGGAGCTGGACACTTTGTGAACACTCTTGGTGCAGAGGATATTCCAAAGGGTAAGGCAAAGAACTGATAATGTGATCCAGACACCCAAAACCTTAAGAAACATCTGAACTCTGAATGAATAGGGGTGAGATGATAATAATCTTTTAAGTCTAGCAATGCAAGGAAACTTGAAAGATAAAGAACAGGTAACAGGTTGTGAAGTGTCATAAATTTGAATCAGGGTACTATCATAAACAGGTTTAGGAAAGAAAGATCCAGAACTGGTCTCCAAGTATTTTCTTTCTTTGGCACTAGCAACACCCTTGAATAAAAAACATTCTGCACCTGGGAAGGAGGAACTGATTCTATCACCCCTTCAGACAGCATGTGATGAAGAACCAGTGGAAACAAGAGTCTGATCTGGAGGGTGAGGAATGACCCCCCCCCGAAAAGGATGAATTCCCTCCCACTACTATCCATAACCTTGATGAATGATTTTCAAAACTCTTTGTCTGAAAAAATCTGTTGTAAAACCATGAACCTCCACAGTAGAGAACCACCACTCTTCTTATGAAGACTATAAACTTTGCATGGAGTGGAAAAAAGACAAATCTGATCTTCGGTAAATACTTTAATAAAACAATTGTAAAGAAAGCCCATAGAAATGCCTTAGATTATGCACTTTTGTCCAACCCAGGGAATTTCATCAGAATAATGTTGTTTAACCATGACCGCTATTTATACCAGAATTCCAATCAATTAAAAATTATTAATTTAATATTTGTTAAGACCATTATTTAAAAAGACTATTATTTAAAGAGACAGTTGTTGGATGGATGGCACAGTGGTATAGCGGTAGCATTGTCACCTCACAGCAAGAGGTTCTCTGGTTCAATGCTCAGCTGGGGTTCCTTCTTTCTGGAGTCTGCATGTCCTCCCTGCGTTCGTATGGGTTTTCTCTGGGTGCTCCGGTTTCCTCCCACTTTACAAAGACATGCATCTGAATCATTTCTCCCGGGCCTCCACTGAAAATTAGCTTTGTTCCAAGTCAGACTTTCCTGGTTAACAAATGTTAAATAAATAAAATTGTTGAAAGAGACATAAACCTTCCAAAGAGGTTCATTTAAACTTATAATTCTCCTGTGTTTTTAAAACGCATTGCATCCCAAATTAATACTAATTAAATTAACTTATTTTAACCTAAAACAATTATTTAAATTGCTTTCTATTGAAATTGGTTTGGTGGCTCTCTCTCTCTGTCCATCTGTGGTTTTGTCTCGCAAAGTTAACTTGAATGAAAATCTTTCTAATAATGACAGAGACAATATTTTACTCTTTAAGTAAAATATTGCCCCACTGTATTGCTAATACAGACTTACATGAACACACACACACACACACACACACACACACACACACACACACACACACACACACACACACACACACACACACACACACACACACACACACACACACACACACACACAGCAGCCTTAAACGAAATATGTGCACACACACACACACACACACACACACACACACACACACACACACACACACACACACACACACACTCACACACACACACACACACACACACACACACACACACACACACACACACACACACAGAATCTCAGAGACACAACAGTACAAGACGGAAATAACTGAGCCGCTTGTCAGTGAGGGACACACTTACAAAGACGTGACAGGACCACAGAGGTACAGTAGTCAGGAAATCCTTCTACGTGGCACATCTCATCACAAAGGTGTTCACCTCCAGAAAAAAGAGGTCATTGTTCCTCTCTACTCATCCATCATCAGACCCATTATAGAGTACAATGCCCCATTTGGCATGTACCTCGCAAGACATCTACAACTAGAAACGCCACAGAAACACCTCACTAAGAGGATTACTGGCCTCAAACAGATGCCATACGCACACTGTCTCAAAAAACTCCAGCTCTACTCTGTCATTTATCACCTTCTCAGAGGCGACCTCTGCCTAACATACAAAGCCATGTCAAACCCAGATCTGTTGGACATGCTACACTTAAAGAAATCCCAATCCCTCCGAGTCACACGCTCCAGGGACCTAAACCTTGCCACCACAATAAACAGAACATGCAGGAGGGATAAATTCCTATCCCAGAGACTTCCAAAACTCTGGAACATACTACGCATTCATGTCAAGCAAAGCTCCTCATTAGTCCTCTTCAAGAAAAATCTCAACAATTGGATGGGAAATAGGAAATTCACCCCGAGGATCACTACCTCGTCTATGGAACAGGCTCCTCATCCATTTGAAGCAGAGTTTCTCCCTAATCCAGTTCAAGTGTAACTTGGACAACTGGATGGGGAGCAGGAAATTCGTCCCTGGTTTGGCAATTATGTCTCTAATGGACACAGGCAGCCTATAAATGATTCATCTCCCAGGCCCCTGATTGCAAATGTTTCATCTCCCAAGCCCCTGCTTACACTTATCAGGGGTATCAGAACTTTTCAGAGATTTGGGATTCATGGCTAGGCTTAAAAAGGCCCTTGTGGTCATTAGCCTAGTAAACACCTATGAACTTATGGACCTATATGGCTTTAGTATGTCTCTTAATAGGAAATTCTTGCTGTCAAGCTAACTGACCAACCTGCATTAGCTAATTATTGCTAGTAGATGGACTTTCTCTCAGTCCCAGGGATGGTGTAAAAAGTATCACTGGGAATTGATGGTTATGTTTATCAGAGAAATACAATTTATTTAGAAAATTTTTACCTGACCACACTAAGACACAAATAATTTCATCCATGAGCCTCTACCGAATATAGGATCTACCCAGCTGAAACTGTCAAGTAAATGAATATAACAAATACATAAATGAATGATCTTCAGAGTTTTTTTATCAGAGTTGCTTGGTAATTGTGATTTTCTGTTGCTCCAGTTTGTAAGTGTTGTAAACAGTAAATACATTGTTGGCTTCTGAAATTTTATAGATGTAATCATAATTCTACAAACATGTGAAGACTTGGTTGCAATGCTGAATGCTGGGTAACTGTAGATGCATTCTTACTTGACTAAGCCAGCGGTTTGCCCACGGGACACTGCCTGTTGGTATTGTTTCTGAGCGACTTCTTTTTCTTTCACAACTCCGGCATACGTCACTCCATCTATAATCCTGAAAACATGAAAAAAAGGAATGAATGTTTCATTTTCATTAGATCAGTAAGATCACATCCTACAAAAAGTCAATTGTTAGAATTATCGTAGAGGTGTACTTTTTAAATCTGGAAATTCATAAAATAAATGTAAAAGGATATATTATTTTATAAAATATAAAAATACATACTAAGTCAATTTTATAAGGCAGTTAAATAAGTAAACTGCTTTACAGTTCAAATCCAGTCTCTAGTTTGAAGCTTAAAGGTATGAAGCATTACCCTTCACTACCTCTTCAAAGACACATCTTTGAAATGTCAGGTAATATCTTGCTACCAACATAAACAAACATGTAAAACAGATATACATACATATGTGCATAGTTACATATAAATGTGAAATAGCATACATTTATATAAATAACTGTTAACTGAATTAAAGGGCATTTTATTACATTTTATGCCTTTTCTAGATTTTGTTTGATGATGTAATGCAGGATGACATCATAACTATCTGAAATATGTCATAGAACATTATCAGGATGCAAAGTTATGTTAATTTAAATATCTACACTTCTTGGATTTCCCTCACCGAATACCAGCCTATCTATGTTTCCACAAAACTGCACTTACTTGTTCCACCACTTGAAGTGTGACAGAAAAGGGACTAAAACTAAGAGAGAGAGTAACACGATTTAAACAGTTGGTGCAGTAAAACGAATTCCTGTCACTTTCTTTTCCCCAATGTCTGACTTTAGACACATTTATAGTCTATGTTGAGATGCAGTACATTTTTCTCATGGATCCAATATCATATATTCATGCCATAACAGTCGATGACAGGTACCACAGTGGTGTGACAGGGTCACTGCCTCGCAGCACTTGGTTCCCCACTTCAGTTCTTGACCAGTGTGCCTTCTTTGGAGACTGGACATGTCCTCACTATTTCAGTGTGAGTTTTATCTAGGAGTCCTGGCTTTCTTCCATAGCCGACATACAAGCTATTGTTGAAGTGGAAAGCCTCAAATTTTTTTGTACGTTCTGTGCATAAGTGAGTATACATGTGTGTGTGTGTGTGTGTGTGTGTGTGTGTGTGTGTGTGTGTGTGTGTGTGTGTGTGTGTATGTGTGTGTGTGTATGTGTGGGAATATGGATTTCTTGTGTATGTGTATGCAAGTGTGTTTGTGTGTGCATGTGTCTGTGTTGTCTGAGATTTGTGTGAGTGTGTGTGTGTGTGTCTCTTTTTGTACAAATTTGTGTGTGTCTGTGTGTGTGTGTGTGTGTGAGGGGGGGGTCTATATTATATCCTCGAAAGCTGTAAACAGAGAACGCTATCTATAGAGAAAATGCTGTGCATCGAATTCGCTATTGTGGGGGCTGCACCCCCCCCCCCCGCTAATTATATATACCAACTTCAGGATCGCACTACAGTGGGACAGGGCAAATTTTCTGATCTTCACTGTAGTGCAGTCTCACTATTTACAGTTTGCTGCATGGCATTTTCGCTGTAGATAGTGTTCACTGTTTACAGCTTTCAAGGACATAATACAGACGTGTGTGTGTGTGTGTGTGTGTGTGTGTGTGTGTGTGTGTGTGTGTGTGTGTGTGTGTGTGTGCATGTGTGTGTGTGTGTGTGTGTGTGTGTGTGTGTGTGTGTGTGTGTGTGTGTGTGTGTGTGTGTGTGTGTGTGTGTGTCTGTGTGTGTGTCTGTACATTGCATCAGGGTGCTGCATAGTACATATGTAGCTGGCTTACCAGTGACTGCATGCACTGCCAGACCAGGCTACCCCCAGCTAACCTAAGTACATTACTGATAATAATGCAATTGTCAGAAAATTGAGATTATCAGCATTTCTTTATGACACCCCCAAAGTCCTATAATTTTAGAACAGTTTACTTAAAATTTGCCCTGTCCCACTGTAGTGCGATCCTGGAGTTGGCATATATAATTAGCGGGGGGGGGTATGGGGGGGTGCAGCCCCCACAATAAAAAAAGTGGTACAGCAATACCTTCAGATGGCTAAGCATTTGTTTTAAATGTCAGCAAATACAAACCACAGCAAGCTACTCCCAGGATTCCTCAGAAAGTTATTTAATTGAGCAAACATGTAAAACCAACAGAGGAAAGCCAAGGCACTGTCCAGTTTCAAGAATAACTGGAAAACTTTCAGATATGAGTCTGATGAAGCAATAAGTCACACTTTGTAAGCTCTTACCAAATGCATTAAAGTTTGATTTCAGTTTTTATTTTATCTGACAGTTTTCCAGTTATTCTTGAAACTGGACCATGCCTTGGCTTTCCTGTGCTGGTTTTATGTGTTTGTTCATTTGTTTTAAATGTGTTATTTTAGGCTGCATTTACAGTATTTAATTTTATAGCACACACACACACACACACACACACACACACACACACACACACACACATCATCTGGGAGAGTGCCTACCTTATAAGCTTGCTCCTGTCTATTTATTAGTATCCAGTCTAAGGTAGTCTCTTTTTTGTTTGGTTTATTAATTCTGGTCGTGGAGGTGATAGTTTGATTAAAGCCATGCAGGTTAATGTGAGAAGTGGGGTTATCTGTATTGACTTTTTTCCAGTCGGTATTAAAATCACCTAGTATTACTGTTTCTTGGGGGCAAGTTGAGGATGCACAGTTTAATATAGCTTCAATTGTGCTGATATTATTACCGGGAGGTAGGTAGATACAGATGAGGTATAAAGCTTTGTTAGGGTTGATTTGGAGTTTGGTGACTAGGACTTCGGCATTACTATCCTGAGGAGGGTTATATGGGAGTGTGGAGATGTGAAATCCATCTTTAAATATAACTGCTAAGCCCCCTCCCTTACGTTTTATTCGGTCTTCTCTAATGATATTGTAGCCTTGGGGGATAATTTCATTGTCTTTGGTTCCTGGTTTCAACCAAGTTTCTGTCAAGCAAAGGATATCAAAGGAGTGAATATCTAGAAGAGCATGGAGATGAGCTACTGTATTGTTAAGGCTACGGATGTTTAGATGTCCTATTAGGAGTGAGTTGGGGAGTTTAGGCTGGGCTGTTAGGGTAGTAGTATTGTCAGGGCCAGGGTTTGGGTGGATGTCACCATCTAGTAAGGAGAGATTGAGAGGTTTTGTTGCTGCATTGTATTTTAGGTAAAGTAAATATTTCTCTCTTTTTATAGTATGATTATTATATTTAGAGTGGGAGACTCTGTGGAATTTGGGTAGTAGATAGCTAGGAATGGAAGTGATATTAGTGTGATTGCAAGTGAGTATGGATGTGTGAATTGCTGTTTGTTTTAGAGAGCAGTTGAAATGGTAATATTGCAGTTTTTCAAAAAAAGTGAGGAGGTAGGTGGAGGTAAGGATAGTAGGAAGTATAGCTAGGAATATTAATTTGGTTAAGGTAGTCAAAGCCATTTTCACTGAGATTGAGATTAGGAAGTGTTAAATGGGAAGGGTTAAAATTTGTGAGTAGTGGAAGTAAGTAGTGGAAGTAGATAAGGAGGGTGTAGAGAGGAGGGGAGTTAGTTCCTGTTAAGCAGTAGAGCAGGGCTAAGGTAATATAGTCAAAGTAGTGGTGTAGTGTAATAGGGGATGAGTAAGGGTGTGTCTGATTAGTTTAAATGGGGGTATGTGTGATTGGGTGGAAGTTGAGGAGGGAGTGGCTAAGTAAGTATAAGTGTAGGACCACTGGGGTGGGTGGGATTTGGGGGTAGGGTAGGGGAGCGGAGTGAGCCTGTAGGGCACAAGGAAGAAGACAGCAGGACAGAGAGAGGAAACAATCAGTCAGGATAAAGGTAAGTATGGAGGGAGCTAGGTAGGAAGGTTAAAATGTAAAATAAAAATGTAAAATAAAATAAAGTATATATATAAAAGTATTATATAAATATACTACAGATGCTTCACCATGCAGGTATGACTTTTTCATTTGTTTTGAGTTTTGTTCTATGCTAGACTATTGTGTTATTTCCAAGTCTGTAATAATGTACATTACAGCAAATCTTGCAGTCATTGAACATGGTCAGAGCTGGTAGAGCATTTGCCTTCACCCCAAAGTACAGAGACTTTGGGACTGATTACAATTAATCAGGGAATGTAGATGTAAAGTCCCTTGGATATAGGAATACCACACCTGAAACCATGTGATCTTGGAACTGTTTAATTTCTGCAATGATCTTACCTACTGAGATGGACCCGGTTCCACCAGCTGCATTTAGAACCCCCTCCTGACAATGGCCCTGGATGAGATAATTTTTTTTTCCACTTTGCTGAAAACAGTCTGGGAAGTGTCCTGCCCTGCTTCTCCCTGCCCTGAGTCCATAGTGGTCTGTTAGAGACTCTTTGAGGCTATCCATATCAGTGTCTTTGGCCTCTCTCAGCTTCTCCCATAACTGCCATTCAGTTTAAGAACTACTGGCGTATCAGTACCAGTGTACAGAAGGAAATACTTTAATATGGTACCAGAAAATTCCTAGATTACCACCATGACAAACATAACTTTCTGGTCACAGGTCTTTGCCACTCATGAACTAGTGCGGTCTTGAATGGTGTCAATACAGCCTTTACTTCCCTGACCTCAACTAGTGTACTGAAAAGCTTCAGTTATTTAAGAAAACTCTAGAAAGCTTTCTAAGCAAGGACAATCAATACAATTGCTTCAGAGACAAAAGCTAATAATGTAACATCAAATGTAAACATTAAACAGCTAGTAAACATTTGCACTTCTGCATTGCTACCGGTGTGTACCACTTGTAAATGTTGTACATAAACTTAGAGGTTCTCCCGTTTGATTCTCGGCTTGGGAGTGCTTCTGTGTGGAGTCTGCATGTCCTCCCCACAGTTGAGTGGGCATTTGAAAGACATGCATTGAAAGGGCATGCCTTTGTTTAAGGTTGGGCATCAGGCTGGCAATGCAACACCATAAGAACCAACTGAGACAAACAACAACAACTGTAAATAATGTATATTGTGTATAGCTGTCAATACTGCAGCCCAATGGTCTCACAACTACAAGCATGCACATCAGCTCAAAGCAATACAACAGAATGACTGGTCTGTACTGGATATATATAGGAAAGGTGACATGTACCCTTTGTCAAATATTATTGGTCACATATTAGAACATAATACAACCTGCATCCCTAACGTTCATGAACCTTATTCTTAAGTCTTCATTGTTGTGCAATATATAACATTCCAGGGGCAGCAAGGTGTGACCTTTCAGGAGCTGCAATCGATTACACTCCAAAGGCTGCAAAGTATTACATTCCGGGGTCTACACTGAATCACATTCCAAGGGCTGCAACATTCCAAAGGCTACAATGTATCACATTCCAAGGGCTGCAACATTCCAAAGGCTACAATGTATCACATTCCAAGGGCTGCAACATTCCAAAGGCTGCAATGTATCACATTCCAAGGGCTGCAACATTCCAAAGGCTACAATGTATCACATTCCAAGGGCTGCAACATTCCAAAGGCTACAATGTATCACATTCCAAGGGCTGTGCAACGTATTATATCCAGAGGCTTCAACACATTATGATCTTCCAGCCGACAATTTATTTTTATTTATTTAATTTAATTTTACTTTACATTTATTGACCGGGCTAGTCTAACTGGATATATGTCCATTTTCAGTAGAGGCATTAAAACAGATAAACACACAGAGTATTAAGAATTCAGTTACACAACATTAAACTGCAGATACAGATAGGTTGCTAGATAAACAATGTGAGTTTACCTACTACATACACTATATATTCTGACAGAATGGACAAATTCAGCCTGCTAAATCAAGTATTGTTGAATCTAAATTACTTAACTACGACCAGACAGAATGGACTTCAGCCTGCAAAATGAAGCACTGTTGTACCTAATTTACTTAACTACGGCCAGACAGAATGGACAACTTCACCTGTTAAATCAAGCATTGTTGTATCTAAACTACTTAACTATGACAAGAGAGAATGGACAACTTCAGCCTGCTAAATCAAGCATTGTTGTATCTAAATTACTTAACTATGACCAGACAAAATGGACAACTTCTGCCTGCTAAATCAAGAATTGCTGTATCTAAATTAATTAACTATTACCAGACAGAATAGAAAACTTCAGCCTGATAAATCAAGCATTGTATCGAAATTACTTAACTAGGACCAGACAGAATGGACAACTTCAGCCTGCTAAATCAAGCGTTGTATCTAAATTACTTAACTATGACCAGACAGAATGGACAACTTTAGCCTGCGAAATCAAGCATTGTTGCATCTAAATTACTTAACAACGACCAGACAGAATGGACAACTTCAGCTTGCTAAATCAAGCACTGTTGCATCTAAATTGCTTAACTATGACCAGACAGAATGGACAACTTCAGCCTGCTAAATCAAGCACTGTTGCATCTAAATTACTTAACTACGACCAGACAGAATGGACAACTTCAGCCTGCTAAATCAAGCATTGTTGTATCTAAATTACTTAACTATGACCAGACAGAATGGACAACTTCAGCCTGCTAAATAAAGCATTGCTGCATCTAAATTACTTAACTACGAACAGAAACAATGGACATCTTCAGCCGGCTAAATCAAGCACTGTTACATCTAAATTACTTAACTATGACCAGACAGAATGGACAACTTCAGCCTGTTAAATCAAGCATTGTTGTATCTAAATTACTTAACTATGACCAGGCAGAATGGACATCAGCCTGTTAAATCAAGCATTGTTGTATCTAAAGTATTAACTATGACCAGACAGAATGGACAACTTCAGCCTGCTAAATCAAGCATTGTTGTATCTAAATTACTTAACTACAACCAGACAGAATGGACAACTTTGGCCTGCTAAATCAAGCATTTTTGTATCTAAATTACTTAACTGCGACCAGACAGAAAGGCCAACTTCAGACTGCTAAATCAAGCACTGTTGCATCCAAATTACTTAACTACGACCAGACATAATGGAGAACTTCAGCCTGCTAAATCAAGCACTGTTGCATCTAAATTACTTAACTACGGCCAGACAAAATGGACTTCAGCCTGCAAAATCAAGCACTGTTGCATCTAAATTATTTAACTACAACCAGACAGAATGGACTTCAGCCTGCTAAATCAAGCACTGTAGCATCTAAATTACGTAACTACGACGAATGATGGTTTTAATGCCTGTATCATATTTGAGATGACTGACTAAATTGTCCTGTATTTTTAATACCTGAATGATCTAACTGCATTATTTGTGATGACACTGTAATTCTTCTTAGGTTCATAGATTAGTACTAGGCTAACTTCCCTTGTGGGCCATTTTAAGCCTAGCCAATTACCCCATGTGAGAATCAGAACCCTGCACCTTGTGTTTGTAAGGTAAACACCTTAACTATTATGACAACCTCCCCTTCTGTCTCCTTAACCCCTGTACAATCAATGCAATGTACACAAATTCAAATTAAGTAAGTAAATGGTGAACTCTTCCAATGGGAAGGACTAAACAACTCCTATACCATCGCTTTGGATATGCATGTGCAGGACAGCCTATCTACATATTTGAGTTTCATGTACAGTCACCTCCCTGAATGATGCAGATCAGTGGTCAGTGGTCAGCTCAGCACCTGTCCTGACTAGCACTTATGGTCTTAGGGGATATGGTAAGTGAAATCAAAACGTGGGTCATCAACATCCTAGAGTGTCAACAACAGTAGGGTTTGAAGAAATGATGGCTATGGGTGATGTGAGGTCAAGCCCCTACTTGCAAAGCCCTCTCTGCTCCCTTTCATAATATAACCAGACCTTAGGCGAGTTATATATTTTCAACAAATATGACAACAACAGCCTGGATGTCAGAGAAACAACCAGTTACTGGCCTCAGGTCTGATCATACAACTATAAAATCAGTAAATGACCTTTGACCATTCTGGTACCAAGCATTGTTATAAGCCATTTGGATGAGGGCATGAGTTCCACTATGGGCACTCCATGCATAGCACAGAAGTCCAATAATGATTAATAATTTGGTTCCGATGAGGCAAGTGGTTCTTCTCATTGTCATCCAAGGAATTATCGCCCTCATTCCCCACATAAGCCCTGGAGTTTCTCAGTAAAGCTATATAGTCAGTAGGTGGTACCAATCAAGCATCACATCCATGGGTGGGTCTACAGATTCAGTAGGTGGCACCTATCAAACACCACACCCATGGGCAGGTCTACAGAGTCAGTAGGTGGTACCTATCAAACACCACACCCATGGGCAGGTCTACAGAGTCAGTAGGTGGTACCTATCAAGCACTACACTCATGGGCAGGTCTATAGAGTCAATAGGTGGCACCTGTTTTAAACACTACACCCATGAGTATGTAAACAGTAGGCAGTAACTATAAAATACTACACTAATGGACAGGACTACAATCAGTAGGAAATATCTTACCAAAAACAGACCTACAGGGTGGACTACATAGTCAGTACATGGTACCATACCACATATCACACCCATGGTAGTACTTATCAAACACTTCACTGATGGACAGTATTATAGTCACTAGAAGGTACCCTGCTAAACCACAGATGTATGGGCAGAACTACAGAGTCAATAGGTGGTACCCCTTTAAACATCGCTCCTGCAAGCACTGGGCAGGACTACACAATATGTAGGTAGACCTTATCAAGCAGCACACTATTGGATAGAACTAGTCAGGAGGTGGTATCCATTTAAGCACCTGTTCTATGCTTTCCAAGGAGATTGAACATTTAAGTAGCTGTTATGTGCATATGTGTAAATGACATATAGACGTTTCCTTTCTGAAAACCAGAGGTGCATTGCATTCTTGTGATCATCTCTTTATTTGGACAAACTTTGACTTTACAGAAACAGTTATGTGATTCTTAGTAACACCCACACCCAGCAGCATAGCTGCAAGTATCCCCATAACAACTTACCACATCTCCTAAGGAGAAACTCCAGAACAGGAGAAACATCTAGAGTCAGGAAACATGAATCCAGAACCCATATTAAGAAAAGCAGTTTTAATGACCACCACAAGTTCAGTCTCCTTCCCAAACAGAAGAGACACTGCACATCCCAAAGGCCAGTTTCCATTTCTGGGTTTAATGCATCATAATCCATCTCTTTCCCATCTGTCACCTGATGCCCTCCCCCCCACAGCTGACTATCATCTACCACTATCTCCTCTCCTCACTTAATGGTTATACTGGACCTGCCTCAACCTTCCCTGGGCTTAATGTGATCCAAGTCCTGGGCGCTGAGAAGACTGAGAAATCTGGTGCAGCATCATACTGCTGCAAGAGAGTCTGTCCTGACATCACGCCTCCCTGTGGCAGCCTAGAACACACTACAGTGATTGCCTTCGGAAGGTGCATGCACAATTCTGCCCATGCACAGCCACCAACCAAGACATATAACATTTATTTATTTATTTATTTATTTATTTATTTATTTGCAGTTGGTTTACCAGGATAGTCCATTGGGCCAAAATGAACCTGTTTTCAATGGAGTCCTGGGGAGAAAAGCTCCAGAACAATCTCAATGCAGTAGGTTATTAATGATAGTTATACAATGCAAAATGTTCAAGCAAATAATTACAATATAGTTCAGCATACTTTAGAAATTCTGTATACTTATGATGGATCATATAGATGATACAGACTAACAAAGTAACATTACAAAGTAATAGACATATACAGGATCAATAATACATGTGGTAAACTTGCAGAGAGAGGTATGGATAAGAATTACATACATTTAGAAATTAATTTACAAGAATATATGAAAAGGAAGAATGCTATTGAAGGGAAGAGGAGATGAAAGTTTGCAGAGTAAGTTATGTAGGGTGGCAGCAGGAGCATTCCCATTGGGTTACTAGATGTGAGTGGAGAGTTTTTTTGAAGATAGAGTAGCTAGGGGTAGTACAAATGGATGGTGGTAGGGAGTTCCAGAGTCATGCTAGACTAAAGGATAGGAGGTGTTTGCCTGGGGGACGAGCTGGTTTGTATACTTCTAAAAGATTTTGGTTGTTAGACCTTAGCACTCTGTCAGGTAGGTGCATTTTAAATGCAGAGGAAAGGGAGGGACAGAGTGAGGGGTTGAGAATGAGCTTGTGTGCTAGAGTGAGTTGGGTATAGATAAGCTGATTGGGTAGCTCTAGCCATTTTAGTTTGTGGAGAGAGGAACAGTGGTGAGTGGAAGACTTATGGCTAGTGGTGAACTTGACGATTTTGTTGTAGCAACAAGATAGTTGAGTTTTCAGAGAGGATTGTAGATTAGTTAGGAGAGGGGCACCATAGAGGAGGGAGGGGATGAGAAAAGATGTAGAGTGAGTGAGTTTAGTGCTGGGTGTATGATAATGGTTTTGTCGATAAAGCATGCCTAGTTTTTGATGGGTTTTTTTGATATTTAGTTGTATGTGGGAGTTGAATTTAAGCTGATTGTCAATTTGGATGCCAAGTAGCTTGGTCTCGCATACCAGTTCCAGGGTTGTGTTGTTATGACTAGTAATACAAAATGTGTTTTTGTTGAAAGGGGTGACTTTAGAGGGAGTAAATACCATTAATTTGGTTTTAGAAGCATTGAGTGCTAAGTGATTTTTTTCCATCCATTGTTCAGTGGAAGAAAAAGCATCTTGAGTTAGCTTTAGAAGTGTGGGGATAGAAGTGGCTGAGCAAATAATGGTTGAGTCATCTGCATACTGGATGATATTAGAGAAAGGGATAGAGTTGCAGAAGTCATTAATAAATATATTAAAGAGGAGGGGACCCAATATGGAACCTTGAACTCCAGTTGGGGTATTAAGGAATGAGGAGGTTGCCTTTTTCCATTTTACTGCTTGATATCTGTTGGATAAGTAGCTAGAGAACCAGTTCAGAGAGGAAGGAGATAGGTTAAGCTTAGAGAGTTTAGATGGAAGAAGGTTGTGGGAAATAGTGTCGAAGGCCTTAGAGAGATCAAGAAAAAGGGAAGAAACAGTATGACCTGAGTCTCGGCCTTTGTTTACAGTTTCCAGGAAGGAGAGGAGGGCTGTCATAATACTGTGGCCAGGTCTGAAACCGTGTTGTGTGGGAGTTAATAGGTGGTTATCAATGAGATATGGTAGTAGTTGTAATTGGATACACTTTTCAAGGAGTTTAGAGATGGGAGACAGGATAGCGATGGGCCGGAAATTAGTCACATTGTTATTGTTGCCTCCTTTATGCAGGGGTACGATAAAGGCCTTTTTCCAAATTAGGGGCACTGTGCTTTCTTGGATGGAGCAGTTTATTAAAATACTAATGGGGTAGGCAATTGCTTCGGCAGCTATGCTCAGGAATTGTGGAGGAATATTATCAGGAGCATTTGAACCAGGCTTCAGTTTTAGAAGAAGTTTTTTTATGGCAGATGTGGGTATGGGTTTTAGAGAGAAAGGTGGGGAGTGGGAGGAGGGGGTATCTAGGGGTAGGGGTGATGAGGAGGGATGGAGAGTGGAGTAGGAGGAGAAGGGTGTAGAGTTAGAGGATGGGAGAAGGGGTGCACTAGTGGTTGATGGTGGAGGGTAAGTAGACGAGGGTGGGGGTAAATGGGAAAAAGTAGTAGTGTTGGAGAAGGAAGAGGTTAATTTGGATATCGAGTCAATAAAAAAACAGTTAAATTGAGTAGCCAAGTCTGTATCGGAAGTATTCGGGTCTGGGGTGGGGGTGTCTGGTTTACTGGGATGTAGGAGAGTGGAGATGCCTTTCCAGAATTTCTGAGGGTTTGTTTTATTGTTGTTTTGGAGTGAGGAGAAATAGTTTTGTCGATCAGTGATGATGAGCTTTTTTACTTTATTTCGAAGTGTTTTATATTCATTATGGATGAGGGGGGTCCTATTTTTTTGGTATTGAGTCCAGAGTTTGTCTCTGTGTCGCATTGTAGCAAGTGTATTTTTGGTAAGCCAAGGGGCAGTTTTGGTCTTTATTCTTTTTGTTCTTAGGGGAGTATGGTGGTCTAGGAGATGTAAGAAGGTTGTGCTAAAATGGGCAACTGCATTCTCTAGAGGAAGTGTTTTTAGGCTGTTCCAATTTATGGCTTTTAGAGAGTTAGAAAAAGCTGTTGGGTCAAAGTTTCTGTGGTTATGTGTGGTAATAAAGTTATGAGTACGATGAAGGGGTAAGGGTAGTCGGTGTATAAAGGTGGGTAAGTGGTCACTAAGAGGATCGGGGAGAGTATCCCTGTCAGAGTAATAATGAGGGTGAGAGACTAAGATCCAGTCTAGGGTAGTGCCACTGGAGAGGTTTTTTGAGGGGCGGGTTACAGAGTTGATAAGCTGAGAGAAGTTGTAGAGGTTAATGTTAAGTGGGTTAGAGGGAGACTGAATGGAGGCCCAATTGATATTTATGTCTCCTAGGATTATTGTTTCATTACTAATGTTGGTAGAGAGCCAGGAGAGAATGTCTTCAAGTATAGAAATATTGTCACCTGGGGGAATGTAGAGGGAGGCTATACATATATGCTTGTGTTTGTTGATTTGGAGTAATGTTAGTAGACGTTCAGCATTTTTAAAGTGGGGTGTGGGTTTATTATAGGGAGTAACTGATAGTGAGGATAAGTATAGGAGAGCTACACCACCCCCCTTTTTTATGAGATCTGTCTTTTCTAATGATAGAATAGTTGGGTGGGATAATTTCAGAGTCTTTTATGTGAGGTTTTAACCATGTTTCTGAGATGGATAGGATGTCAGGTTTATTTTGTGTGAGCCAGGCATGCAGATTTGGGATTTTGTTGACTATGCTTTGGGAGTTTAAAGAGGTAAGTAGTATGGACTTGTTCATAGTTGTTGAGGTGAGTGGACCTGGGTTAGGATGGATATCTCCAGATAATAGGGTGGTAATTAGATGTAGGATAGAGTTAGAGAGGTTACTGGAAAGTTTAGAGTATACATTGGGCTCCCTTTTGATTTTGGAAGAATTGCTAGTTACTGTGGGAGTATAATGTCTATGTGAGGTTAGAAGTTTGTATGGAAAAAGTAGATGTTTTTTATGGGATATAGATGTGGAGAAATTGGGGTGTATGAGTGTTGGAGAGATGAGGTAAGATGGTTAGTTATGTGGAAGGATTGTGAGGGGTAGATATTAGTGGGTTGGGTGAGGTAGAGAATAAAGGAAAACTGTAGGAGTAGTAGTAGTAGTAGTAGAAGGGAGATGAGTAAAGGTTTAGAAAGCATTATGAGATGAGGTGACAAGTTGTTAAGTAGATTACTAAAATAATTTGCGAATTATAGAGTGATTGTATGTGTTATGAAGATGGTAGGTCTTTTGTATTAGAGAATGAAGTGGGAAGTAGAGTTGTGTTTGATAAGGTAGTAGTTAAAGGTTGTTTGTTAGTAGAGTAATTGAAGGTATTTGGATAGGTGGGGTAAACTAGGTGGGGTAATTTAAGATTAAAGTGGGTGGGATAAGAGAATGGGTGCATTGAGGGAATGGAGAATGATTGGGTAATTGGATAAGTGGGTGTGGTTTGTGAGGAATAAAGGTAGAGGTGCTGGGGGCGTGTGGGAATTGGGGGCAGGGTAGGGGAGCGGAGTGAGCCCGCAGGGCAAACGGAGCAGGTAGAACCAAGGAAGGCAAGGGAAGATCGAGAACCTATCAGTGGAGTGAGGTTTGCAGACAGGTAAGTACAGGGAACAAGGATGTAGTCGGATAGAGTGGGCTATGGTGTTTTAAGAGAGGAGAGTAAAGTTAGAGTGTACAGTGCTTTAAAGGGAAAAAGCAAAGTTAGTCATTGAACAGAAAATTATAAGAGAGTTAGTGAATTGGAATTTAATTGGTGGGGGGAGGGTGCCATCTAGTGGACAGATGCTGAAAATGCGTCTGTGGCTCCACCAAGGCTATCTCTGGGGTAGATTGAAAATGGGAGAGAGGGAGGTCAGTGTAGGTCAGGGAGCTGGGCGAGGGGGCAGTATGGATATACAGAAGTAAAGGAAGGGTTGGCTGCTGGCTTTCCTGGCAGGGAAGCATTCTCAACACCTAGCAGGGCTTAAATAATTATAATAGTAGGTTTAGCAGCAGATGCACATACTTCCTTGGTTCCTTCAAGGAGAGGCTTGGTTCAAGTCAAGTAAAGGGGATGAGGCAGCAGAGTAGTGAAAATTGGTTGAGCTTGTATTATCTGTAGTTTAGGGCTAGGCGTCCACCCAGGCGAATCCACAGAGGATAATTACAGGGCCTGAAAGCTGGAGACAGGAGAGAAAGTTGGGAGAGAAATAGTACTTTAGTTAATAGGTAGACAATATTAGGTCAGCAGCTGTGATATAAATCTGTAGTAGTGAGAGCAGTAGTGGGTAAAAAAGATTAACACTTTGGCAAACAGTTTGTTTCAGTTAGAAATGCAATTAGTGGTTAAACAAAAACATGTGCTGCTGTGCTAAGTTCACCAGACTCTTAATGTTGCAGTTGCAGTGAACATAGGCAGCTGTCCACCCCTCTTCCTGGGTTGGTGATCCAGCATCAGCTGCTAAGTCCCGTTTTCCAACATCCTGTGACAGCACTATGCGTGATGCTAGTGAGCACGAGGAGTGTGGGGATCATGTGACTGCAGCACCTGTGCTGCTGTGTGAACATGAGTCATGTGAAATTCTGTATCCGCAGTTCCCATGCTGCTATGTGCAAACAAGACACGTGGGATACATTAAGTGCTTTATCTCTGCACCATGAGGCCAATGCCTGATACATGAGTTTTTTTGGGGTAATAAGCCCACATGTTCACCCTGTGCATGCTTCTTTTTCATGCTGACCCTGAGTGTGGTTTGGTCCATCTCTGCCACCAAGCATTCATTTGTGAACATGACCTAATCACCTGACCCCAGAGCTGGGTCATGGTATCTGTGATCCAGGCAACGTTAACTTATTCTTAAGAAGAACCATTGCTGACGTAATTTTTTTGGGTGTCTGATCCCTCCTTTTTGACATGTCTGTGGATGGTGAGCCTACCAGTACTACAAAGCTGCAGATAATACAGTTCTAAGATGCACAGGGATATTAAGCCCTTGTGTCCCAATGAGGTCATTGGTCAATACTGTAATATTAAGGCTGGGATCAGTTTTTAGTATATTACATCCATCCTTATAAGCAGTCATTCTGCTGATTGTGCTATTTCCTTTTATTGCACATTTTTTGCATGTTCAGAATTGTTTTGTGAATCATTTCTCCCCGAGTCACCTTTGTTACGGGTACATGATGCTGGACAAATTCAGTCAATAAAATAAATAAAAACAAAATAAATGTAACTTCCCTTATCTTTACTGTTCATCATCAATAATGATAAATAACAAATGATCCTGTGTGATACGTTTACTATTATTTTTAGCTGACATCTGTAGCGTCTTATGGGGATGCCAGTCTGAGACCAATCCTTTTATCAATTCTCTGTCACACAATGCTGTTCCATTTATATCCCACGTGCCTGAGTTTAACGTTTATTGAACATTGCCTTCCTATTTCACAGGTAAAATTATTGTTTTCCATCATTGTGAACATTTTCCATTGTATGTCTTTAATGTCTCCGTTGTTCTCATACCCTTAGAGAAGCACATACAAAGGAGCAGTCAAAACCATCTGCCATCTTGGACTCATCCAAATAAATGTTGTGGTTTTCCTGCTTCATGAAGCATACCTCTAAATATCCTGTCATAATTTCCATTTATTTTTGTTATACATATTTGTTTGCCAGGAAAGTCCAACTGGACCTCCTCAACTTAGACAAGCAAATAAGACTTCTTGTGAAGTTCTCCAAAGCAAGCTGTGAATCCAAATTAGCTTCCTCAACCAAAGACAACCATAAGACATTCCTTAGTTACATCTCTAAAGTAAAAGGAAAGGCACAGATTTGTGCAGAACTGGTAGTAAATGGTGCCACATATATGGAGCCTGCAGATATAGCTAACCTGGTGGCCAACAGGTTCTGTGAAAACTTCACTCCCCTGTCCCTGCCACATGTACCCCATGACATCCCTACCACTTGTCTCCTACCATGTATCTCTAAAGAAAAGGTCATAAACGCCTTTTCTAAGGCCAAAAACACAGCATCTATGGGACCTGATAACATCCCAGGCTGTGTTCTACATGGGCTCCAACAAGAATTATCAGCACCATTAGGGCCTCTTTTCAATCCTAGTCTAAGCACTGGCTTCATCCCAGCTGAATGAATAACGGACATCATTACTCCCCTGCACAAAGGAGGTGCTTCCACTGACCCCAGGAGCTATAGACCTATTAGCCTAACTAGCCTTACCTGCAAGGCCATGGAGCGAATCATCATAGACCTTATCAACAAAGATATAGGTAATCGTCAAACACTTGACCCTATTCAGTTTGGATTTGCCAAAGGGAGATCATGCCTGTTAAACCCAGTGGACTTCTTTTAGACAGTCACCAAGGCCCTGGATGAGGGGAAATCTGTGCATACAGCCTACCTGGACTTAGCCAAGGCATGTGACACTATCCCTCACTCAGGCATCATTGACAAACTCACCCAACTAGGCATCAACCCTTATATCATTAGATGGGTCGCTAACTGGCTCACTGATAGAACAGATATAGTCAAAACAGGGGAATTCACATCCAACAGCAGACCTGTAGTCAGTGGTGTTAAACAGGCATCAGTCCTGAGACATCTGCTGTCTGGAATCTAGTCCTCTTAAGTACAAGCAAAAACGAAAGGTCTGTGGCTGGCAAAGTTTGCCAATGACTGCAAACTGGGAGCAGTCATAGAATCTCTAAATGATGTCAACGTCCTACAAGAGGGTCTTACATAAAAAATGATTGGTGACAAAGTTATGACCTTAAACTCAACGCAAAAAATGTATTATCATCCCTTTTGGTAAGTGCAATGTTCCTTCTAACTTCCACATCAATAGCAACACCTTAAGTATGCACTCAGTAGTGAGAGACCTGAGCACACAGACTGACAGCAACCTTACCTTTGATCACCATGTCTTCACAGTGGTAAGAAGGGCATTCTATATTGCTCAACTCATAAGTAAGGGCATTGCCTCCAGAAAAAAAGAAGTTATAACCTCCCTGTACTCTTCCCTCATCAGGCCAATAACCAAGTACAATGCCCCTTTTGGTATGCATCTTTCCAAGCACCTGCAGCAATTGGAAAGACTACAAAGATTCCTCACAAGGAAAACTGAAGGTCTTCAACATCTGCCCTATGAGGATCATCTGAAATCACTATCACTTTATTCTGTTTCACACTCAGAGGTGATCTCTTCCTTGCATATAAGGCAGTCTCTGGCCTTGCTTTACTGGAAATGCTGCATATCCGCAAGTCAAATGGTAAAGAGGTTACTCACTCTAAAGATCTTAACCTGGTATGTGACATTAATAGCACCTGCTGGAGGGACAGATTTGACTCCCAGAGGTTACCACACCTTTGGAACAGACTCCCACTTCATGTCAAACAGAGAACCTCATTTGCCCTCTTAAAGCACCACCTGTGCCCCTCTTTGACAGGGGTAATAGGTGCTGATTGTGGAAATAAAGGTAGAACTTGGCTAGGCTTGTAACGACCCTAAGGCCATTAGACTAGTAACTTCCCATGATCCTATGACATAAAATAACCTCTTTTCAATGGAGGTCCAGGGAGAAAAACTCCAAACAACAGTATCAATTTAATAAAGTAATACTAGTATAAATTACAAACAATAAACACAGAATAAAAAATAGTGGAATGAAAATTATAAACATGACACTTTTTATAGTAACGGTACATTTTAATACAAGTAAAGAAAAAGCAAAGTCAATTTAAACTTGTACAGTTCTACACACTAAGAAAATGTTTAATAAGAAGGGAAAATGTAATATGAAAGGGTTAATAAGAAGGGAAAATGTAATATGAAAGGGTTAATAAGAAGGAAAATGTAATATGAAAGGGTTAATAAGAAGGGAAAATGTAATATGAAAGGGTTAATAAGAAGGGAAAATGTAATATGAAAGGGTTAATAAGAAGGGAAATGTAATATGAAAGGGTTAATAAGAAGGGAAAATGTAATATGAAAGGGTTAATAAAAAGGGAAAATGTAATATGAAAGGGCTAATAAGAAGGGAAATGTAACATGAAAGGGTTAATAAGAAGGGGAAATGTAATATGAAAGGGCTAATAAGAAGGGAAAATGTAATATGAAAGGGTTAATAAGAAGGGAAATGTAATATGAAAGGGTTAACAAGAAGGGAAAATGTAATATGAAAGGGTTAATAAGAAGGGAAATGTAATATGAAAGGGTTAATAAGAAGGGAAAATGTAATATGAAAGGGTTAATAAAAAGGGAAAATGTAATATGAAAGGGCTAATAAGAAGGGAAATGTAACATGAAAGGGTTAATAAGAAGGGGAAATGTAATATGAAAGGGTTAATAAGAAGGGAAAATGTAATATGAAAGGGTTAATAAGAAGGGAAAATGTAATATGAAAGGGTTAATAAGAAGGGAAAATGTAATATGAAAGGGTTAATAAGAAGGAAAATGTAATATGAAAGGGTTAATAAGAAGGAAAATGTAATATGAAAGGGTTAATAAGAAGGAAAATGTAATATGAAAGGGTTAATAAGAAGGAAAATGTAATATGAAAGGGTTAATAAGAAGGAAATGTAATATGAAAGGGTTAATAAGAAGGAAAATGTAATATGAAAGGGTTAATAAGAAGGAAATGTAATATGAAAGGGTTAATAAGAAGGAAAATGTAATATGAAAGGGTTAATAAGAAGGAAATGTAATATGAAAGGGTTAATAAGAAGGAAAATGTAATATGAAAGGGTTAATAAGAAGGAAAATGTAATATGAAAGGGTTAATAAGAAGGAAATGTAATATGAAAAGGGTTAATAAGAAGGAAATGTAATATGAAAGGGTTAATAAGAAGGAAAATGTAATATGAAAGGGTTAATAAGAAGGAAAATGTAATATGAAAGGGTTAATAAGAAGGAAATGTAATATGAAAGGGTTAATAAGAAGGAAAATGTAATATGAAAGGGTTAATAAGAAGGCAAATGTAATATGAAAGGGTTAATAAGAAGGAAAATGTAATATGAAAGGGTTAATAAGAAGGAAAATGTAATATGAAAGGGTTAATAAGAAGGAAATGTAATATGAAAGGGTTAATAAGAAGGAAATGTAATATGAAAGGGTTAATAAGAAGGAAAATGTAATATGAAAGGGTTAATAAGAAGGAAATGTAATATGAAAGGGTTAATAAGAAGGAAAATGTAATATGAAAGGGTTAATAAGAAGGAAATGTAATATGAAAGGGTTAATAAGAAGGAAAATGTAATATGAAAGGGTTAATAAGAAGGAAATGTAATATGAAAGGGTTAATAAGAAGGAAAATGTAATATGAAAGGGTTAATAAGAAGGAAAATGTAATATGAAAGGGTTAATAAGAAGGAAATGTAATATGAAAGGGTTAATAAGAAGGAAAATGTAATATGAAAGGGTTAATAAGAAGGAAATGTAATATGAAAGGGTTAATAAGAAGGAAAATGTAATATGAAAGGGTTAATAAGAAGGAAAATGTAATATGAAAGGGTTAATAAGAAGGAAATGTAATATGAAAGGGTTAATAAGAAGGAAAATGTAATATGAAAGGGTTAATAAGAAGGAAAATGTAATATGAAAGGGTTAATAAGAAGGAAAATGTAATATGAAAGGGTTAATAAGAAGGAAATGTAATATGAAAGGGTTAATAAGAAGGAAATGTAATATGAAAGGGTTAATAAGAAGGAAAATGTAATATGAAAGGGTTAATAAGAAGGAAAATGTAATATGAAAGGGTTAATAAGAAGGAAAATGTAATATGAAAGGGTTAATAAGAAGGAAAATGTAATATGAAAGGGTTAATAAGAAGGAAATGTAATATGAAAGGGTTAATAAGAAGGAAAATGTAATATGAAAGGGTTAATAAGAAGGAAATGTAATATGAAAGGGTTAATAAGAAGGAAATGTAATATGAAAGGGTTAATAAGAAGGAAATGTAATATGAAAGGGTTAATAAGAAGGGAAGATGTAATATGAAAGGGTTAATAAGAAGGAAAATGTAATATGAAAGGGTTAATAAGAAGGGAAAATGTAATATGAAAGGGTTAATAAGAAGGGAAATGTAATATGAAAGGGTTAATAAGAAGGGAAAATGTAATATGAAAGGGTTAATAAGAAGGGAAAATGTAATATGAAAGGGTTAATAAGAAGGAAATGTAATATGAAAGGGTTAATAAGAAGGGAAATGTAATATGAAAGGGTTAATAAGAAGGGAAAATGTAATATGAAAGGGTTAATAAGAAGGAAAATGTAATATGAAAGGGTTAATAAGAAGGGAAGATGTAATATGAAAGGGTTAATAAGAAGGAAAATGTAATATGAAAGGGTTAATAAGAAGGAAATGTAATATGAAAGGGTTAATAAGAATGGAAATGTAATATGAAAGGGTTAATAAGAAGGGAAAATGTAATATGAAAGGGTTAATAAGAAGGGAAAATGTAATATGAAAGGGTTAATAAGAAGGGAAATGTAATATGAAAGGGTTAATAAGAAGGGAAAATGTAATATGAAAGGGTTAATAAGAAGGGAAACTGTAATATGAAAGGGTTAATAAGAAGGGAAATGTAATATGAAAGGGTTAATAAGAAGGGAAACTGTAATATGAAAGGGTTAATAAGAAGGAAAATGTAATATGAAAGGGTTAATAAGAAGGGAAATGTAATACGAAAGGGTTAATAAGAAGGGAGAATGTAATATGAAAGGGTTAATAAGAAGAGAAAATGTAATATGAAAGGGTTAATAAGAAGGAAATGTAATATGAAAGGGTTAATAAGAAGGAGAATGTAATATGAAAGGGTTAATAAGAAGGAAAATGTAATATGAAAGGGTTAATAAGAGAAAATGTAATATGAAAGGGTTAATAAGAAGGGAAAATGTAATATGAAAGGGTTAATAAGAAGGAAAATGTAATATGAAAGGGTTAATAAGAAGGAAATGTAATATGAAAGGGTTAATAAGAAGGAAAATGTAATATGAAAGGGTTAATAAGAAGGAAAATGTAATATGAAAGGGTTAATAAGAAGGAAAATGTAATATGAAAGGGTTAATAAGAAGGAAATGTAATATGAAAGGGTTAATAAGAAGGAAATGTAATATGAAAGGGTTAATAAGAAGGAAAATGTAATATGAAAGGGTTAATAAGAAGGAAATGTAATATGAACGGGTTAATAAGAAGGGAAAATGTAATATGAAAGGGTTAATAAGAAGAAATGTAATATGAAAGGGTTAATAAGAAGGAAATGTAATACGAAAGGGTTAATAAGAAGGCAAATGTAATATGAAAGGGTTAATAAGAAGGGAAATGTAATATGAAAGGGTTAATAAGAAGGGAAATGTAATATGAAAGGGTTAATAAGAAGGGAAAATGTAATATGAAAGGGTTAATAAGAAGGGAAAATGTAATATGAAAGGGTTAATAAGAAGGGAAACTGTAATATGAAAGGGTTAATAAGAAGGGAAATGTAATATGAAAGGGTTAATAAGAAGGAAAATGTAATATGAAAGGGTTAATAAGAAGGGAAAATGTAATATGAAAGGGTTAATAAGAAGGGAAAATGTAATATGAAAGGGTTAATAAGAATGGAAATGTAATATGAAAGGGTTAATAAGAAGGGAAAATGTAATATGAAAGGGTTAATAAGAAGGTAAATGTAATATGAAAGGGTTAATAAGAAGGGAAATGTAATATGAAAGTGTTAATAAGAAGGGAAACTGTAATATGAAAGGGTTAATCAGAAGGGAAACTGTAATATGAAAGGGTTAATAAGAAGGAAAATGTAATATGAAGGAAAATGTAATATGAAAGGGTTAATAAGAAGGAACTGTAATATGAAAGGGTTAATAAGAAGGGAAATGTAATATGAAAGGGTTAATAAGAAGGGAAATGTAATATGAAAGGGTTAATAAGAAGGGAGAATGTAATATGAAAGGGTTAATAAGAAGGGAAATGTAATATGAAAGGGTTAATAAGAAGGGAAAATGTAATATGAAAGGGTTAATAAGAAGGGAAATGTAATATGAAAGGGTTAATAAGAAGGGAAATGTAATATGAAAGGGTTAATAAGAAGGGAAAATGTAATATGAAAGGGTTAATAAGAAGGGAAAATGTAATATGAAAGGGTTAATAAGAAGGGAAAATGTAATATGAAAGGGTTAATAAGAAGGGAAAATGTAATATGAAAGGGTTAATAAGAAGGGAAAATGTAATATGAAAGGGTTAATAAGAAGGGAAAATGTAATATGAAAGGGTTAATAAGAAGGGAAAATGTAATATGAAAGGGTTAATAAGAAGGGAAATGTAATATGAAAGGGTTAATAAGAAGGAAAATGTAATATGAAAGGGTTAATAAGAAGGGAAAATATAATATGAAAGGGTTAATAAGAAGGGAAAATGTAATATGAAAGGGTTAATAAGAAGGGAAATGTAATATGAAAGGGTTAATAAGAAGGGAAAAGGTAAAGGAAGGAAAGCAGTTGTCAGTGGAGTCTGGAAGTAAAAGCTCAGCTACGCTGCAGAAACAGAGGTAAGATACAAAGGAGTAGCATGATTTTTATAATGTCAATTTGTCAACAACAGGCGGTGCTGGTTTTACTGGTGTTATAAAGCTTGCGATAGAGAAACAACAACTAATTCAAGGATAGCAGTCTTTGTAGGTAAGAGTCTATCATGGGGCAACAGATCAGAAAACCCTACAGACTATAAGATGTTTTTTAATTGAGTTTTACTCATATGTAAACAAGATTGTTGTCTGATATATGTTGGGAATGAGTCCCAAATTTTGGATACAATGTTAAGAATACAAAGCATCACCAGCAATATTATGGGCATTAATAGAAGAGACAAGGCATTTATCTAGAGAACATAAGTGTTTATTTGGGCTGTGCCACTTTAGGAAATTATTTAATGAGGGGCACCTTTCAGGAAAAACAATACATCATTACAAGTTCTAGGTAAGATGCTTATGTAGTTCCAGCTAGTTGAGGAGTTTCAGGGCTATACAGTGGACAGTTTTGGTAGATGTTGTGACATTCAGTTAATATCCCACTGAACTGCCATCAATTAATGTGACAGCCAGATAATATCCCACTGGACTGCTAACAATTTATGTGACGTCCCTTACTATACTGGGTCAGTAACTAAGGAGCTTCAATCCTCACTACTGACTCCAATGTGACACAGTCACTTAGGAGTAATATTTCAAAAGTTTCCTATAAAAGCACAGAAGGAACATGCTCTATAGCCTTGGAGTGGACTGTATACTTCTGTTCACCCCTAATCTAATTGTTTGTTACACACTCCACAGAAATGAGTCACAGTTTAAGACCTCTGATACACTCACACTTAAATTAAATCTCACACATCCAAACACTTCTAGGAAAGCCTGACACAGATTTCCAGCTGTGTCCCTTCCCCAAAATAACATGGTAATGCTGCCACCAATCAGAGTGTCTTCATGCCCTTCTAAAGGGGGAGTCCAATTATGAAATTTAAATATTAAAACAAATAGTAGCAAATGACCTAAGCAGCCAGGCTTTTGGAGTGGCCCAGGAAGTTAGCAAGGCAAGTATAAGCACTCTAAAATCACTTAAGGAAACACTAATTGTCCAGGCATAATTGAGTTAATAAACAAATAATATTGAGCAAAATGATTAAAAATATAAAGCAATAATTACCAATAAACAAACAGAACTCAATCACCAGGAAATTGAAATCAATACTGTATGACTGAGATCTAACATTCAGAAAAACTCTAATCTAGCTGCTTAGTTATAATTTCCTAAGTAACTAAAGAACACTGTTACTGGTCTAAACTCAGTTATTGCAACAGAGCAAAGGCAGGCTTACAGTTCTTGGTGAGTCCTTTTTTTGGGTGTCTCCTGCACAGTTGAACTGACAATTGTAACTGACAACTGACTATTGACTTCAGCTGGCTCTCTTACAGACTGTTCCAGTTTCAATTCTCATTTCATATTTTTAAATTCAACCAACAGCTGTTTTCCAAAGTTCCTTCCTGTCTTTCAGCTTCTGACAGTAACACATAGCAACAAATATTCCAATTACATCATCTGCTGATCAGCCGAATCTGAAACAGTTTGCCTTTAAAATCTCTATTCACAAACATGTGCAGTTAGAAATGTAAAATGACACTATTCAAGTCTTTAAAACATTCTGTTCAAACAGATCATATATCAACATGTAAAAACGTATTTACAATATCATAGTTAGTCATGCCGACATACAAAACACAGGAAAGTCTGAAACTCTATACAAAAACTCAGCCAGACATGCTAGCACAAATAACAGTGTCTATTTTTTTCACATCCCCTCCCCATGACTCAAGCATGGTTTTAAAGTGACCCTTGAAAAATGACACTTGAGAAAAATGGGTCTGTCTGGGAGTATCAGCACTCCTTTCCCGAGAAATCCATTTGGATTGGCATTATTAAACCCACTGCAGCATTTTTCTCCTTCTGAGGAAACTGGGATGAGCACAGCCCCTACACCACAATCCAAAGCATCCACTTGCACAACAAACTCTTCACTATAATCTGGGCTGGCCAACATAGGGGGTCCTCCCAAAATCTCATGAAGTTTTTGGAATGCCTGATCACAATCTGTAGTCCACACTACCTTATCTGGTTTATTTTACCTAGTTGGGTCAGTAAGGGATGCACCATTGCACCACAACTGGGCACAAATTTTCCATAGTACACCTCTGTCCCTAGAAATGCTGTTACTTGCTTTTTACCAACAGGAACGGGTTGTGCTTGAATAGCTTCTGCTTTGACAGGTTCTGGCCTAAACTTTATTTATTTATTTTGTTTACCAGGATAGTCCACTGGGCCATAACAAGCCCATTTCCAGTGGAGGCAGGGGGAGAAAAGCTCCACAATCAAGTTAAAATTCATGCATATATAAGAACACATATTTATGCATCTTACCTCTCCCCACTCGGTGTCCTAAGTAAGTGACCTCTGCCATACCCACCTGACACTTCCTGGGTTTAATGGTAATTCCTGCCCTTTTAAACTGGTCTGCAAATGCCAGTAGCATAGTCTTTAATGTAGAGTTTAACCTCTCCACAAGATCATTAGTCTGAGGATAGTAGAGAGTGATCCTTACGTTTCACCCCACAACACTTTCACAAACAAGTCCACTTTTTGACATGAAGTTGGCACTTTAATCGGTCAGTATCTCCTTTAGAAAACCTACCCTGCTGAAAATTTCTACTAAAGCATTTACCACCTTTTCTACATCAATGTCACCTGCAAAAGGAATATTAGGTAACCCAGCTAGAAGTGGCAGACAGTAGAATCTAAGCTCTGCCAACTGCTGTACGACCTCACCTTCCAGCCTTCCCTTAGCAGTCCACTTTCTATGCAGCAAAAATTCCTTCTCTACCCCAATATCACCTGCACAAGGAGTATTAGGTACTATCGCCAGAAGTGGCAGATGGTGGGCTCTATCAACTGCTGTACTACTTTGCCTTCTAGCCCACCTCTAGGAGTCCACTTTCTACACAGCACACCTTTCTTCTTGTATAAAGACTCCCCTATTCCTTGAGCCTCAGGTGCTTCCTTAACCATCTCCCTTAAGCTTTGTAATATAGGGTTCGTATATTGAACCTGTTTCAACTCTACATTTGTGACTCCTCCAAACTCCTCTTCCACAGGAAGCATAATAACTTCCAACAGCTGTACCTCACTGTCACTCTGGGGACTATCACTCACCTCTATCCTTGCAGTCGTCATGTCCAAGGGAACATCAGAACCTCCCAGCAGCTGTGGCTTACTTTCAGACATACTGCTACAGAACAGCTCCTTGTCTGAAACAATACCAGTCCCAGCTTGAGGTATGAGATCTTTCTGGGACTTCCCCAGGTGACCAGACCTGCGTGCCTGTCTCCAAGCCTGACTGCATGTCACTGCATATACACAAGGCACTGCATCATCACAGCCATTCCCTATCAGGACATCTGCAGGAATATCCTTGAACACACCTACCTGCTTTCTTCCTCTTCCACCCTCCCAGTCAAGATGAACCCTGGCCAAAGGTATTTGGAATAGGGTCCCTCCCAAAGCTCTGACTGGAGTGGACTGTCCAAGCATGTCCTGGTCTTCTCTAACCACTGCAGGCCTCACAATGGTTATATCAGAAGCTGTGTCCCTATTAGCAGTTACTTGTTTGCCATCTACTAAGACAGGATATACATTTTGGTGAGAGACTGGCACCCTTGTTTTTTCCAAACAGCTTACCACTAGCAGTTTGTCATTACCACTTGCTGGCTCCCTCACCTTCTGTTTCCCACCTTGCCTCAATGAACATTTGACTGCTATGTGGCCCCCCTGGTTACATTTGAAACATCTAATCCTTAACCATGTACTTGGATTAGTGGTTTCCCCTATTACTGGTGTACTCTGTTGGAGTGGTTTAGACTGTCCCCATGGGTTCCCTTATGTCCATGAGCAGCATTGGGAATCCCTTTCTTATGCATTGGTGCTATGCTTGCTAACTAGAGATCCCCTTTTCTCCCCAACTAACCAGATTCTCATGTCATCCTACATCGGGGGTTGGCATAATGGTTAACGTGTTTACCTCACTAACACAAGATACAGGGTTTGATTGTTACCTTTGAAAAGGAAATTGGTTAGGCTTAAAATGGCCTACAAGGGCTGCTAAAGTAGTGCTTAACCAATGTCATTCTCTGGTGGGAGGTTAGTATAATGGTTAAGGTGTCTACCTTATAGACGCAAGGTGCAAGGTTTGATTCTCACATGGCCTAATTACCTAGGCTTAAAATGGCCCACAAGGGCAGTTGGCCTAGTATGAACCTATGAACCTATCAGGCAAAGTACTGAGGGCTTTTTCCCTCACCAAAAGGTCTGCCAGTCCCTCAAAAGTGGTAACCTAATGCACACACACCCATCTGTGAAGGTAAGTACTTAAATCAGCAATATAATCATGTACACTTTCATCTGCCTTGCGTCTGTCTTCATGAAACTTTTGCCTATAAGCTTCAGGTGTTAGTTTAAAACAATCAAGAAGACAGTTCTTAACTTTAACATAATTCAAACAATCTACATCAAACAGTTTTGACATGATCTAAACAGCTTTACCATGGAGTAAGAGAGTCAGGAGCCAAACCCAGTGCTTACGGTCAACATCATATTGTCTACATACCCTCTCAAATATAGGAATAAAACTAATATATTTATCTTCATTCCTGCATTGAAGAAAATGTTTACTGACCTTTACAGCTTCTGGGGTCCAGTTATTCCCTTCCCCGTTACCTCCACGACCCTCTCGAAGGGTAAGAAGCTCCACTTCATGCCGGTACTGTCTCTCATTTTCTTCAGCTTCTAAATGTTTTGCCTCCAGTCCATATTGATGCTGTTTGTCCTCAGCCTCCAGCCACAGTCTCTCTATCTCCAGACAGATTCTCAGCTCCTCTGAAGAAAAGGTAGACCGTCCTGCCTCAGCAGGCTGCACATCCCCAATACCAAACTGGAAATCCTCTGAATGGCTGGTCTGAGCTGAAGCTGCAACTAAGGCTGAAATCATTGCTTTCTTAGGCTGGCATGAACCAGTCCTCTGGCTTCATACTCTTTGGCCAACTGGTTCTTTGTCAGCTTACTATAGACTTCTACTGACATCTTTGTCTGCTGTCCCTGACTTACAAACTAAAAATAAATAAAACTGAGGTGAACTGAAATTCTGTATGTTTACTTTGTGGCTGTCAAGAGTGCCCACCCTAATGACAGCTACCCACAGGCTACTGAAGTCCAATTAAAAATCGCACCCCTGCCACCAATTAATGTGACATCCAGTTAATATCCCAACAAACTGCCACCAATTAATTTGACATCCAGATAATATCCCACAGGACAGCTAACAATTAATGTGATGTCCCTTACTATCCTGGGTTAGTAACTAAGGAGCTTCAGTCCTCACTATTGACTCCAATGTGTGATGGTCACTTAAACAGGAGTAATAGTTCACAATTTTCCCCCAAGAGCACAACATGAACATGCTCTATAGCCTGGGAGTGGACTGTATACTTCTATCCACCCCTAACATAACTTCTCATTACACATTTCAGAACAATGTGTCCAGTTTAAAACCTCTGATACACTCACACTTTAATAAATTACATTTCACACATCCAAACACTTCTGGGAAAGCCTGACACAGATTACCAGCTGTGTCTCTTCCCCAAAATAACGTCGTAATGGTGCCACCAATCAAAGTGTCTTCATGCCCTTCTAAAGAGGGTGTCCAATTATGAAAATTAAATATTAAAACAAATAATAGCAAATGACCTAAGTAGCCACATTTTCGGAGTGGCCTAGGAAGTTAGCACGGTAAGTATAAGCACTCTCAATCACTAAAAAAAAACACTGATTGTCCAGCCACAATGTAAGTTAATAAAAAAAATTATTGAGTAAAATGATTAAAAATATAAAACAATAATATCCAATAAGCAAACAGAACTCAATCACCAGGAAAATGAAATCAATACTGTAGGATTGAGATCTAACATTCAGGAAAAAATCTAATTAATCTAGCTTATTAGTTATAATGTCCTAACTAAAGAACACTGTCCCTGATCTAAACTAAATTACTGCAACAGAACAAAGGCAGGTTTACAGTTCTCGGTGAATCCTTTTTTTGGGTATCACCTGCACAGTTCAACTGACAACCATACCTCTCAACTATACAGATTTTCGCAGAATGTCCGGATTTTTGCCTCATATTTTTTTGTTCTTTTTTCATAAAATTGTGGTTTTTCTAGCTAACTAGTGGCAATTCATTAATGATTGAAGTTAGAAAATAATGACAGTAATTTGAGTTTTAGACTTCATACCCTTCAGAAAATTCATGCTAATTCAAACCACATTATTTTATCAACTTTCTAATTTGTAAGAGCAATATTTAAAAATGATCTCAATTTTTGGGCCTTTGTCATTGTTTGTATTTATGGATTTGTCCAGATTTCTTGCTCTAACAGGTTGAGAGGTATGCTGACACGGATAACTGACAACTGACTATTGACTTCAGCTGGCTCTTACAGACTAGCCTAACTGTTAGCTGTTCCATTTCCAATTCTCATATCATATTTTTAAATTCAACCAACAACTGTTTTGTAAAAGTTCCTTCCTTTCTGTCTTTCAGCCTCCGACAGTAACACAGTAACTGTCAACATTCCAATGACATCATCTGCTGATCAGCTGACTCTGAGACAGTCTGCCTTTAGAATCTCTCTTCACAAACATGTGCAGTTAGAAATGCAAAAGGGCACTGTTCAAGTCCGTAAAACATTTTGTTCAAACAGATCATAAATCAACATATAAAAACTTATTTACAATATCATAGCTAATCATGCTGGCATGCAATAGATAGGGCAATCTGAAACTGTATACAAAAACTCAGGCAGACCTGCTAGCACAAATAACAGTCTCTAATTTATTCACATGTGCATTAGCTTCAAACTGTGCAGTTATGTTGCAGCATTGCTCAAATTAAAAAAAAAAACAGTGTGGCTTGTAGGTTAATGAGAATTGGAGTGGCATAAATCAGAGCTGGAAATATCTGCCTCTATTTTGTTTGGTTCCTCTTTACTTCCCACCTTCCCCGTCATGTGAGCACATTGTCAGTCATGTGGCCACTTTATATTCTGTATTTTTCATTCAGATCATGAGACTTATTTTTCCACTTAATTGTTCTTTTAGCATGTGGTAGTTTAGTGCAGAGGATTAAATCAATGAGATGTAAATGTACTACTATGACGTTTTATCTACTATCAAATAATGTGTGAAAATCCTCACTATGCTAATATCTTGACATTTATACAATGTTACTCTTTATTTTGATGTTACCTGATTGTTTATCTTACTCCTATAGGTCATCTAATTTTTGTATCCTTTCCTTTGTTGTATATACGCTTGTATTATTGTATATATCATTGCATGTATTTTAATCCTTTATGTTCTTGTACTGAGGAGCTTTTTTTCCCTGGGCCTCCACTGAAAACAGGTTCTCAATGGCCCAGTAGACTGTCAGGTAAACAAAATGCAAATAAATAAATACATAAACTAAATAACGAGCTTTACACCATAGATGACTGTTTGAATCTCTCAGTTTCCATTTACCTTTTCTGTGAGTCCGAGCAGGTCACTTAACCAGATGATAAAAATGAGCTTCAACCCTTTTAACAAAATATGTAAATACATATATCCAGTCTTATGGTGTCTTGTGCAATGTTTTTGTTTAAACCCACATATATTGAGCACTTCTGATTGCCACATCAAAAACAAGTTCACAATGAAGGAAAGTTAATAGATAGTTTTTAATTGCACTCGGTTACATCAGCACGTGTCTGGATTCTGTTTGCTTTAGTATTGCTACAAGTTAATGTTTGGTCAAGTTCATAGGTTCATAGGTGCATAGCAGGCTGTCAGTCTGCAGACTTTTACAAGCTTAGCCAATAACCAGAGGTCAGAATCTAACCGTGTACCTTGCATTTGTAAAGAAAAGGCCCTTAAGCACTGTGACAAAAACCTTCCTTTAAAGATAGTCTCCAGTATGTATTTTTGCAACATATGCTACATGTATAGTTTTTTCATTAATCCATCTTATGGAAAACTTACATTTTAGCCTATGCATCTCTCCTATGTACACCAAAACATGTTCATACAGACTTTGATATCATGCTATTGTTAATGGCTCAGGGAACAAAAGCATCTCTAAACTGCATTCAGTTTATCTGAGTGATTTTCAGGTCAAGTGTTTTTTCCTCGGTGTTACTAGAATGTTATAACCTGTAGGTTTAGGTAACACTTACATGCAATAATAATGGAACCCTTATACTGTAAGAAACTTTCCACCAGGTGTTCTCAGTGGAATAACTGTACAAAAATATTCCTCAGATTTGAAACAATATGAACCTACTACTGGTATTAACTGTTATAAAACTTAAACTTAAAAAATAAAAAATAAATTGGAAATGTAAAACTACTCTTTCTTTCACTGAATTCATTAATTTAGCAAAAAATGTCTGTAAAAAAGAATTGTCGACTGCCAAAATATGAACTTTGAATATTACTCACCAGTTTAGATTTTGGTCAAAATTAAGTGATTTACTTGATACATTTTAATGATTAAGTTTTCTGTGTTTAATTTTGCTGTGGACATCTGTGAATTAACATCTTAGGTGAAGCCCCATCATTTCTTTATAGGAAGGCCAGGAACATTAGAAGTTTTGTTGAATTTAAACCTAGACCATATGAGAAAAGCACTAAAAGATGTGAAACTAATTGTACATTTTGTATATTTATACAGCAAGGTGATAGTTTTTATTGCCCTTATTTAAAGAAGATCATTAAAACCAGTGCAGGGGTGACTGTAATACTACAAAAGTAATTTACAGGGCACAGTGCAATGAATGTGATGCATTCTATGTGGGCAAGACTGTAAATAAACTCAAGCGAAGGATTTCATGTCATCTGTCAGAAATCCACTCTGGATGTAAAAATAATGCACTAGCCAAACACCTTTCTCTTCATAAAAGACACACAGGTTTTAAATTCCAGATCCTGGATCGAATAGACATGGGTGATCTTGAAGGAGACATCCTGAATATTCTGGAGAAACATGAACTCATGTGGCAATTAAAGCTGAACTCTTTTAGAAAACCTGGACTAAACTATTACTGTTCAATTAAAAGTGCACTGGAACTTAGAAAACTGCCACATTGTTTACATGACTAATTGTATTTTATTTTATTCTACAAATTGGTTTTAAATATCATTTTAAATCAGTTGAAATTTAAGTGTATATTTTGTTTCCATCATCATGCATACATTTTTTCTTATTTTTATTTTTTTTCAGTTTATATTTTTTCCACTTTATTCAAAATGATGTGTAATAACAATACTAATAATACAATTATATATATTTTTATAGATTCTTTTTAGGGTTCTTGTACACAGACCTGAAGAAGTCTAGAAGGATGAAAGCGATCTTTGTTAACAATAGGTTATGAAAATAGAAATTGATTTTTACATGCAAAATGTATATGTATATATTTATATATATTTTTTGATTGCCAAATGAACTAAGGTTGATATATTTCCAGCCATGTAGTATACTGTCTTGGATAAAATCACAGACTTAATAATCTACTTAATAATCTGGTTAAGTAAGAGGTACCATATCATTATAAATTTTATTTAAAGTACATAAGAGTTATATTATTATGACAGCTGCTAAGCAGGGCAGGACCAGCTTGAATGTCACACTGATGGGGGAAGGGATGTGAATTTAACATGTGTACCAATAACACTTTGATTTACAGCACAATAAACCACTCCCCATGCCTAATAAAAAAATTATATATATATTTAGAAAGCTTGTGAGGAAATTATTACTCTATTTTTGTTTTACTTGGATCGCTTGTCTGTGTACTTAATAAAGGATTTTCGAATGAAAACAGACTGCCTGCCTTGCTTGGATTACTTCTGAATACTTAGTAATGCTGTACAATTATATATTTTCTATTATTATTTTTTTGTTTTGTTTTGACTTAAGACGAGTTTACATTCGCTACTTCTACTATTGTCTGATCTGGTTAATATATAGTGATTAACTAGAAATACATGGACTGAAAATCTTCCACTGAATAGTTATGCTTCTGATCTATTTATCTTTAAATAATTTTGTACAATTTTTGTTTTAAAATTAATAAAAAGTTGTGTTAAAAAATAAATAAATAAAGCTGTCTGCTCAAATAAATCTCTTAAACTTAGTAAATCAAGTAAGAAATGTAATCCAGGATATGCTGAATTCACATTTTCTTTATTAGTAAGCACAGATGAACAATTGATAAGACTTAATGTGGTGCAAATGTGTATACCTAGCATGGCACAGGTATGCATGTGTGCACTTAGCATGACAGAGGTGTGCATGTGTACACCTAGCATGGCACAGGTGTGCATGTGTACCTAGCATGGCACAGGTGTGCATGTGTGCACCTAGCATGGCACAGGTGTGCATGTGTACACTTAGCATGGCACAGGTGTGCATGTGTACCTAGCATGGCACAGGTGTGCATGTGTTCACTTAGCATGGCAGAGGTGTGCATGTGTACAATTAGTATGGCACAGGTGTGCATGTGTACACTTAGCATGGCACAGGTGTGCATGTGTGCACCTAGCATGGCACAGGTGTGCATGTGTGCACTTAGCATGGCAGAGGTGTGCATGTGTACACTTAGCATGGCACAGATGTGCATGTGTACACTTAGCATGGCACAAGTGTGCATGTGTACCTAGCATGGCACAGGTGTGCATGTGTACCTAGCATGGCACAGGTGTGCATGTGTACACTTAGCATGGCACAGGTGTGCATGTGTACCTAGCATGGCACAGGTGTGCATGTGCACCTAGCATGGCACAGGTGTGCATGTGTACCTAGCATGGCACAGGTGTGCATGTGTACCTAGCATGGCACAGGTGTGCATGTGTACACTTAGCATGGCACAGGTGTGCATGTGTACCTAGCATGGCACAGGTGTGCATGTGTACACTTAGCATGGCACAGGTGTGCATGTGTACCTAGCATGGCACAGGTGTGCATGTGTGCACCTAGCATGGCACAGGTGTGCATATGTGCACTTAGCATGGCAGAGGTGTGCATGTGTACCTGGCATGGCACAGGTGTGCATGTGTACCTAGCATGGCACAGGTGTGCATGTGTACACTTAGCATGGCACAGGTGTGCATGTGTACCTAGCATGGCACAGGTGTGCATGTGTACCTGGCATGGCGCAGGTGTGCATGTGTACTCAGCATGGCACAGGTGTGCATGTGTACCTAGCATGGCACATGTGTGCATGTGCACCTAGCACAGCACAGGTGTGCATGTGTACCTAGCATGGCACAGGTGTACATGTGTACCTAGCATGGCACAGGTGTGCATGTGTACTTAGCATGGCACAGGTGTGCATGTGTACCTAGCACAGCACAGGTGTGCATGTGTACCTAGCATGGCACAGTCTGAATGCACCCTTTTCCTCATTAACACCACCCTGCTGATGGGCATAGGCTGAGATGATTGTTTATTCATTTATTAAGCTGTATATTCTGGTGTCACATTACTGTTAACTGAAACTGATGAAGGCTGCATGTGTTTCATCTGTTTTATGTATTTTTATTAAAGTTTTTTTTTCAGGGATGTTTCTACTTTGCTTTACAGTCTTGCTTTATTTTAAGGTTCAATTAAAGTTAGTAGTAACCAATATACTAGGAAACCTACACTCTGTCAATTCCTGCTACACTGGTACTTGGAATGTCGCAGCAGAAAGATTATATTTCTAGACTGTCAGGTTAAAGGAACAACAATGCCAGCTTGAATGCACACTCAGAGTGCAGAACAGATCAGAGCAATCCAGCCACACATTGCTGGACTCTCCAGCAACCCCAAGGCACCAGAGTACAAGCATTATACATGTTATATTGCCACACTTCTTTCAGGTAGGAAGGCTCAGGTTATGTAGGGCTAAGTACTGTAATACTAGAGCTTTGGAGAAGATGGAGAAAGGGAGGTTTGCATTTAATTTCAACTTTTCCATTTTCTCTGTTTTAGTATGATCATAGACTTGATGTATGTAAATAGCAGGGCTATGAGGGATTGCGCTCACATCAGGAGTATGGCCTCCCCAGCAAAAAAAGAAAAGTTATGTTTGTTTGATTTGTGGCTTTATGTGTTGCTTGGTTAAGTTTGTAATTTATTAAGTTTTAGAGATTGTGAATTTTTGTTTGTTGATGCTGTAGGAGGGGTCTTTCATAGTGAATCCACCAAAATCTGTTTTAAATATATAGAAGTTACACCACTCTGTGTTATAGAACTTGTAAAGTCTACTTTTAATTTCAAACCTTTATTTAACATACTTCAACACAAAGTAACATACAGTAAGACATAAAAAATGGCCTAGTCTGTTTCAGTATTGTTCACAGTAAAGTAGAATTTCTGCTCATTTATTGTAATATGTGAGCATTAATGTGTTCCTATCTAGTGCCAACATTTCTGTACCTAACTCGTTGTTGGAGTCATTGTATTACTACCTAACTCGTTGTTGGAGTCATTGTATTACTACCTAACTTGTTGTTGGAGTCATTGTATTACTACCTAACTCGTTGTTGGAGTCATTGTATTACTACCTAACTCGTTGTTGGAGTCATTGTATTATTACCTAACTCGTTATTGGAGTCATTTTATTACTACCTAACTCGTTGTTGGAGTCATTGTATTACTACCTAACTCATTGTTGGAGTCATAGTATTACTACCTAACTCATTGTTGGAGTCATTGTATTACTACCTAACTCGTTGTTGGAGTCATTGTATTACTACCTAACTCGTTGTTGGAGTCATTGTATTACTACCTAACTTGTTGTTGGATTCATTGTTACTACTAAATGAAAATCATTCAGCTGTATTCCTCTTTCTGATGCACATTACACATAAGTTCGTAGTATATTTAATGTTGTTAAATTTGGACATTAATAATTTTCTTTTTGTTAAGCATATATTATGGTTAGAAAAAGCAGAAGCCAGTTTGTGCAGAATTCGTATTTTATCCATAGTAAGAGTGTTTATTCAAGAAAGCATAACCCAGTCGAGCAGACAAGACTGACGAGTTAGCCATGACTGTGCCATGGTACATATAATACGCTGTTGCATTATTTTAAAAAGTATGTCTGACCTTTTTTATAGCAAAGCATTTATATAATGCAGACTCAATTCTTCTTCTTGCATCAGTCTGGGCTGATAAAGATCAGTGGGGACGTCTTTAGTGTACATTCATACATCCCCACTGATAGAGATCAGTGGGGACGTCTTTAGTGTACATTCATACATCCCCACTGATAGAGATCAGTGGGATGTCTTCAGTGAAAATTCATACATCCCCACTGATAGAGATCAGTGGGGACGTCTTTAGTGTACATTCATACATCCCCACTGATAGAGATCAGTGGGGATGTCTTTAGTGTACATTCATACATCCCCACTGATAGAGATCAGTGGGGACGTCTTTAGTGTACATTCATACATCCCCACTGATAGAGATCAGTGGGGATGTCTTTAGTGTACATTCATACACCCCACTGATAGAGATCAGTGGGGACATCTTTAGTGTACATTCATACATCCCCACTGATAGAGATCAGTGGGGATGTCTTTAGTGTACATTCATACATCCCCACTGATAGAGATCAGTGGGGACATCTTTAGTGTACATTCATACATCCCCACGGATAGAGATCTGTAGGGATGTCGTTAGTATATATTCATGCATCCTGATTGATGGAGATCTGTGGGGATGTCTTTAGTGTACATTCATACATCCCCACTGATAGAGATCAGTGGGGATGTCTTTAGTGTACATTCATACATCCCCACTGATAGAGATCAGTGGGGACATCTTTAGTGTACATTCATACATCCCCACTGATAGAGATCAGTGGGGACGTCTTTAGTGTACATTCATACATCCTCACTGATAGAGATCAGTGGGGACGTCTTTAGTGTACATTCACACATCCCCACTGATAGAGATCAGTGGGGACGTCTTTAGTGTACTTTCACACATCCCCACTGACACAGATCAGTGGGGATGTCTTTAGTGTAAATTCACACATCCCCACTGACAGAGATCAGTGATAAAGATAGGGCGGTGCAGTGGTGCAGTGTTTAATGCTGTTGTCACACAGCAAGAGGTTCTCTGGTTCGATTCTCGGCTGAGGTGCTTTCTGTGCAGAGTTTGCATGTTCTCCCTGCGTTCACGTGGGTTTCCTCCAGGTACTCTGATTTCCTCCCACATTCTAAAGACATGCGTCTGGAGCATTTCTCTCCGGGCCTCCGCTGAAAACAGGATCTGTGGAACCTAGTCAGACTTTCCCGGTCAACAAATGTTAAATAAAAATAAAAAATCAGTGGGGGTGTCTTTAGTGTACATAGTAGGAGCAACTGGTCTTATAAAAAGAATTTACAATCATATTTCAATATGTTACCAATCCATGGAACACCACAGGAATTGTAGAAGGAGTCATTGCTGGGCACATTGTGGGTACTGCGAAGAGCACTTTTGGCTAACATAAAAGCATTAAATAATACTAATTTCATGAACTTTAATCATACTCTGACTGAGGAATGGGGTCCATTCCTGTCATGGTATTAGAAAACCAAAAGATTTGGAGAAATCAAAAATGATCTAAGATGACATCTCTTCTTAATTTAGCAGAAGTATATCGACGTCAAGCAGGAATGGAAATCAAACCAGAAGTGAATTAAAATGAGGCAGCAACTGAATGTGCTAAAAAAGAAAAGAAAGTATATAAGATGAAGGATCAGATGAGAAGGCAGGAAATGTGGAAAAAAACATAAATATAGTTGCAAGTATAAAAAACTTCTGGAAGAGCCTCGTGTTGATAAAGAACGAATGGAGGAATGGTTAAGGAGAGGTGAATTTACATCAAGAAATGAAAGGTTAATATTGGCAGCACAAGATAGTGGGCTGTGTACACGCTAGCTTACTAAGTCCATTGAACATGTGGGAGAAACAGACATATGTAGGTTTTGTGGAACCGAGTTGGAAAAAGTTACACACCTTATTGCTGGTTGTGACTCTCTAATGGCAGAGGGACTGTATACTGAAAGGCATAATAATGTGGCGAGATTGTTACACTGGTGATTGTGCAAACATTATGGTATTGAAGTGGCTGAAAAACATTGAAAACATGAGCCACTGAGAATCCCAGAAAATGATGAAGTTTCCATCACATGGGATCACCCAATACCAACAGTCCAAAAGACAGATGCTAGAAAACCAGACATAGTGATCCAAGAAAAGAAGACAAAAGTAGCATTGATCATTGAAATTGCCACACCTAGTGACTATAGTGCCTCGCGTACAGAGAGACACAAAGTCATAAAATACCTTGATCTGCAGGCAGAAATGAGAGCCATGTGGAAGAAAGATATCCAGACAGCTCCAATAGTAGTAGGGGCAACTGGTCTTCTAAAAAAGAATTTACAATCATATTTAGATATGTTACTAAATCATGTAACACCATATGAATTGCAGAAGGTGTCATTGCTGCGCACATTGCGGGTACTGTGAAGAGCACTTTTGGCTAACATCAAAGAGTGAAATAATACTAATTTCATGAAATTTAATCGTACTCTGACTTAGGAATGGGGTCCATTCCCGTCATGGTATTAGAAACCCAAAAGACTAGGAGAAATCAAAAAAGGTAGAGATCAGTGGGGACGTCTTTAGTGTACATTCATACATCCTCACTGATAGAGATCAGTGGGACGTCTTTAGTGTACATTCATACATCCTCACTGATCTCTAGTGTACATTCATATATCCCCACTGATACAGATCAGTGGGGATGTCCTTAGTGTACATTCATACATCCCCCACAGATATAGATCACTGGGGACGTTTTTAGTGTACATTCATACATCCCCACTGATAGAACGAGAGAATAAGAAGTTTAAAGGTACAGGATATGAAATGGGATGAAATAACAACTACAGAGACTGAAACAAAGTTGAGAAAAGCCTCTAACTGGAAAACCCCAGGCACAGATGCAGCACCTAACTTTTGGCTTAAAGTATTAACTTCTTTGAACAATGATTTAGCCATGAGTATGATCTATTTACATATGCACCCCAAACACACACCACACTGGTTAACAACAGGAAAAACAATGCTCTTACTTAAGAGTGAACCTGCAAGCTACCCTAAAAGCTGTAGACCAATAACTTGTCTTCCGTCAACATGCAAACTATACACAGGAATTGACGCTGACAGAGTTTATAGTCATTTAGAAGAAAACTCAATTATGGCAGTAGAACAAAAGGGCAATAAAAGAAAGTCATATGGAACAAAGGACCATTTGTTGTTGAACAAAGTTATAGTGGAGAACTGTAAGAAGGGGAAGAGCCTAAGTATGGCATGGATTGTCTACAAAAAAAGGATTTGATAGTATCCCACATTCATGGATAAAAGAGTGCTTAAAAATGTGTTCCCCATACTAAAGGGGTGGCGTAAGCCACAAAACTATGGGCTAGGCTTGTAAATGCCCTCGGGCAGATAGCCTAGTATGAACCTATGAACCTATGTAAGATATACCCTACACTGATTGATTACATTACAGTAACCATGAAACAGTGGCAGTCCACTTTGCAATTAAGCCATGATAAAGGACAGTTTATTATCCCAGGGATAAAAATCCAAAGGAGGATATTCCAGGGTGACTCCCTGTCACCGTTGCTATTTTGACTTGCCATTAATCCATTACGTTGTTTACTTAACAGCGTAGGCTATGGCTACAATTTGGCTTCTAGAAAACAACAAAGTATAAAGACTTATATTCTCTTTGTTGATGATTTAAAATTGTATAGCTCATCAGATGAGGAATTGAAAGCACATCTGCAGGTTGTCAAAACTTTTTCAGATGATATTGGAATGTCATTCGGTCCTGATAAATGTGCAAAAGCAACCTTTAACAATGGAAAATTGCAGCATCAGGAAAACATCAGTTTGGGGCAACAATGTGATATAAAAGAACTTGAGCAAGAGGGGGTGTATAAATACTTGAGAATTGATGTAGGATCAGCAATAAAACATGAACAAATGCGAATAAGGCTTAGTAAGGAGTACTTTAGAAGACTTAAATTAATCCTGAAAACAGCATTGACACCTAGGAACAAGATCCAAGCTATAAATCAATTCATTCTTCCTGTCCTAACTTATAGTTTTGGAGTGATTGACTGGCCCCAAAAAGTGTTGGATAGATTGGATATTAAAACAAGAAGGATGCTTCATGCTCACCAAATGATTTATAAAAATCAGTGTATACCAAGATTATATATTCCCCATTCTGAAGGAGGGATGGGCCTCCTTGAAATTGATTACATGTATAGATCTGCAATCGTGGGACTCCACACATATCTATTGACCTCACAAGATCCAAATATGATGAAAGTTTTGAAACATGAGGAGAATAAATCTAAAATGACATCTCTGCTTAATTTAACAGAAGCAAATCGATGTCAAGCAGGAATGGAAATCAAACGAGAAGTGGATAAAAACCAAACAGCAACTGAATGAGCTAAAAAAGAAAAGAAAGAATATAAGGTGAAGGACTAGGTGAGAAGGCAAGAAATGTGGAAAAAAACATAAATATAGTTGCAAGTATAAAAAGCAAAAGAAT